>NC_040249.1:24695000-24975000 GCF_001444195.1 Xiphophorus couchianus
AATACTCTTGCGGCTTTTTTGTTGTCTGTTAACTTAGTAATTTATTGCATAGACATTTCTTTCTAGTGGATAAAATCCGTAGAGATCAGGATAAACCTACAGCATGCAGAGTCAGTTCAGCCTTTAATCTTCATGTTTTCATTGTTTTTCTGTCTCTTTTTTCTGGTTTTGGTCTAAAAATAAAGAGGTGAGGCTTTGGGAAGCTGCCTCGCTCCAGCCGCCCGGATCAGATGCATCCAATCAATCAGACACTTTCCACTGAAATATCAGGAGGTTTTCTAAAAGACAATCAAACTAACTCTACAATCTGCCTGAAAGACACAAATTTAAGGAGAAATACAAAGAAAGCACCACTACATTTATTCTCGCTGAGTCACTGGTTGCCATGGTGACCTCATTTTGAGGGCGAGCTTTTAGGCCTCGGACAAACAGTCTGTCAGGAAAGTGAAATCTGTACTGAGACGTTTTGGGAAGCGGAGAGGGAGACGGTTGTTGTGGAAACAGATCCAGTTTTATGAGTTTAATGTGTTTATCAGAAATCTGAAGAGCGAATAATCAGAGCTGAAAACTGAACGAGTCTGAACTCTGACCTGACTGGACAGAAAACGGTTTGCCTCACAGCAGAAGGAAACTCACCAGGTGAAAGCAGCAGAAATACCTTCAATAACTAAAATGTTTGGGTGGAGATGAAACTGTGGCCATTACAGAACATTAAATAAAAAAATAACAGATTCACTTTTTCATTTTTCCAATGAGTGGTCTACATATGTTTCATATTTGTTCAGAACTAGTTCATGTTCATAGTTCACCATTTAACTTGAACGAGTTCTCATTTACATTATATAAATTGTCTGGAATAAAGCTTATAAATATTCCTTATGAATAATTAATACAAATTATCTCTCTTGTTAGAACAGAAGAAAATCAAACTGATGTTTGTTAAATAAAGTATTTTATGACAGTTTAGTTCCTGAATCAGCTGCTGTCCTTGATATATTTTAATATGATCATAAACAGAAAAGAGCATCATGACTGAACATGTTTATGTTGTAACTGAGGTCACTTATAATTTGTTTATTTCCATTAAATCAGCACAGCTACCAATTTGTGAAAATAACCAGCAGTAAAACACTGAAGTTTTACTATAAGTAAGTTAAAGTTCAGTCCTGTAATTCCTCTGCTGGATGGTCAGAAGGTTTAAATCTGCAGATTTTCTGCTCAGTTTTTCTCCGTAACAAACAGCAGAAACCAGGCGGATTGTGAAATATCCAAAGTTTGGGCTCAAAGAAATCTTTTGTTCTTCCCCAACTGAGCCGCGTTCGATGACATCAGGTTTTCTTCATTTCATCAGCAGAGGAAGCCCACGGCCTTTAACTCTTACATAACGACCCACAATGCAACACTGCTTCACTCCGCCAGCAGAAAGCAGCAGGTTTAGATCCAGTTTAACCTGCAGTAATGCGGCCCGACGACCCGCTGGGTTCTGTTCTGCTGGGTCCGAAACACCAAGGCTCCCAGCAGGGTGTATGTTATTCACTGGGAGAACACAACCGCAGGAGAGAGAGAGAGAGAGTGTGTGTGTGTGTGTGAGTTTGGAGTTTCAGCCCCAGAAGCCATAAAAATCTCTGGACTGATGCAAAAAGCACATCTGGGTTTGGACCAACACCACGTGTCTGCTGCTGAACCGGGCCTCCGCTCCGAAAACAATCGCAGCTCAGGGCAACCGGATCGGACAGGACTGGACCGAACCGGGCCGGGCCGAGCAGCCAGAACTGAACATCTCAAACAGAGAAAATAAAAATTTCAGATATTATGGTAAAGATTTTGAAGCTCAGTTTTGATTCTGTGCAGAATCTGGTTCTTCTGCCCACAACGTTTCAGGATCAGAGAGGAAGCAGAAAGTTCAGAATTTAACCTTTGACCTCTTCAGTGTGTAACAGCTTTCAATGAGGAGAATCCATCAAAATCAGCCTCATAAAAATTCATAAAACAAGTGAAGCTACTTAGCTAAAGTCTTTAGGATCCATTAAACAAAACTTGTGCATAGTTCATAAATAATGAGTTCATAACTAATGAGTTCATAAATAATGAGTTCATAACTAATGAGTTCATAAATAATGAGTTCATAAATAATGAGTTCATAAATAATGAGTTCATAAATAATGAGTTCATAAATAATGAGTTCATGGCAGACCAGGCAGTTCTGTATGATATGCAAATTTCATCAGACGTTTTTAAGCTTTTATATAATTCATTCAAGACCCAGAATTTTACCATTTCAACAAAGGAGACATTTTTGTGCATTGCAAAGTTACTCAAATGCAAACGTTGTGCAGAGAAGACACGATGCTGACCTGGTCCAGAGGTGGCGTCCGGTTCTCTGAGCTCAGAACCGTCTGGATGGACCATCAAGCTCAGAACCTGGATTATGGATGAAGACACGCTGCAGCCATTTTCCCCCAGACGGTAGAAATCAGCTACCAGACTGAAGAAGAGGAGGAAGAGGAAGGCCCGTCTGATTCAGGTTCTGTTACAGCTGCTTTGATTTCTGACCGGAGGAACTAATCCAAACTCAGGTCCAAGTCCATCCTGGTTTTATTGGATCGGAGCGGGTTTAGTCAACTTGATGCTGGTTTGGAAACAAACGTCAAAAATCAGATTTTATAGCAGCTTCCTGCAGAAACACTGGAGCTGCTTTTGGGAAACCAGACGGATGATGATCTCAACGTTACAGGGAAACACACACACACACACACACACACACACACACACACACACAGAGGGTTTCTTTATGTTCAGAAGGAGTTGGCCCAAAGCCCGGATTCTGTTTCTCACTAATTACGGGTCCAGGAGTTAAATTGTAACTGTGACGCAGAGTCTACAGAACCACCATCAGAGCCGTCAGAATAAAAGCTGCAGCTTTTTATTTTCACTCAAACGCAACTAGAAATGCTGCTAAATAAACCAAAGAAAAACCAGACTGGAGAGAAACACACCCTAATGGTAGCATCAACATGCTATTAGGTCAACATGCTAATGATAGCACAGAGACTGATGATAGCATTTAAGCTAACATTAACATTTTAGCTAATAAAAGCAAAATGGAGTGGTCAACATGCTGGTGATGACTGTGATTCTGGTAGCGTCAACATGCTAGTCAATATGCTAGTGGTAGCTGTCATGCTAACATTAACCTATAAGAAAGTGGAAAACTTCTTCAGGATGGATGGAGAACATTCCGCTCTGTCAGGAATGTAAAATTCTATAAGAAAGAATTTGAGCTATTTTTTTATATAATAGCTACAGTAAGTTCATCATACTGAATGGAGTGAGTCAATGTTAGCTAACATGACAGAGATAGCCCACATGGTACTGAACAATTCAGTTCATTTTAATTTTAATCACAAACTGGTTCTGTGGAAATTTAAAACATCTGTTCCAATATGAACTTTATTTTATTTGCTAATATTAAATAAATGATTAAAATGTATTCAGATAAATTCCACCACTTTTATTCATATTAGTTGTTTTTTTAGTGTATTGTTTTTTGTTTTGGTAAGTTTTCATTTCCCTCAGTTATTTTTTATTCCCCTTCAGATGGTTTAACAGATTTGATGAGGTTTTCTCTTCCTTGCAGCAGTTTTGCTCTTTTATTTTGAATCCTGTTCTCCCCTCTCTCTGCTGGTGACGCTGTGTCTCCGGGCGCCTCCTCCTCTTCATCCTCCTCCTCCTCCTCCAAACATGGCGCCGGCTCGCTGCTGGGCTGCCTCCCCGACCGACGACGCAGAAAAGCAGAGAAAGAAGCGCAAAAGCAGCGGGTAGAAACTTTCCTTTAACGTTTTTAGAATTTGTTTTTAACTTTCTCCCGCTGTTTGGAGAGATCCACGGCAGACTTTTACGCGCAGCCTGCTTGTTTGGAGACGTTTGCGCGTCAGGGTGTGTGCGTAACGCGGATCTCACCTGACCGACGAAGGTAGATTTCACTCCGCTTGTTGTAGGATGTGAATCTCCCTGATTTCCCCTGGTTGCGGAGCGCAGAGGCGGACATCTGCGGGGAAAACATGCGCAGCCCTGTGAGGAGCAGCACCGCAGGCGCAGCTGAGGACTGAGACTTTCCACGGAGGAAAAAGAAGTTTTCCACTCTTCAGGATGGATGGAGAACATTCAGGAGTTGAGAGGGAAAGAGAGAGGCTTCCACCCATCTTCACCAGCTCTCCTCCTGTAAGCTAACCCTCCTTTTCTCTCCGTCTGAGCACAGATGTCAGAAATGTTTCGGGTTTTTCTGGCCAGATGTTTCAGTTAGTAGATCCTGATGTGGGTGAGGATGAGAAGAATCTTTTACCTGAGAGTTTTTGAAAGTTTGCAGAAGTTCTTGTTTGTTTTGTCAGGACATCTTCTCTAATTGCTCTTCAGTAATTCCCTCTGGTTTTATTTAAAAGCATCTCTTCTCTGCAGAATCATCCATTAGAGGCGAAACACAAACAGTTATGCAACATGGCAGCTCAGTCCTCCGCAGCGGATCACACTTAGCGTCTGGTTTTTGGGACAAATTCCCTCCATTTGATCCTGGAGCATCACTCCGGGTTTGATCTGCTGCTCAGCCGCTTCCTGAACAAGTCTCTGTTTTACGTAACGTCCGTGACGTCATTAGGCAGAAGGCATCTCCACCTTCAGGTGGTTCTGACCCGAGAACAGCCGGTCAGTGCTCAGCCTGGTTCTGATCAGGCCTGGAAGAACCGAATGGATCCATCTGGATCTGTTCTCTGGTTCTGATCAGGCTGCGGGAGATCTGAAACGATGGATGGATGGATTTATTTATTTAAACGGATTCATCTGGGCCGAACATCTTCTTACCTCCATGGCGTAGTGATCGGTTCCTGTCGGATGTTTTAGTTGTTGGTGTAGAAGTAACCGGTCCAAACCAGGAGTCTTGATCTCCATTAGAAATCCTAATCTGACGGATCTGACAACCCCTTCAAATTGGGTGGTGAACTATGAACATGAACTAGTTCTGACCAGCCTAATATTCTGACTGGTCTGGATCTCAGGCTGAGTTTGGACTTTGTTCTGCTGTCTGGATCCAGGATTTTTCTCTGATGGTCATGATTCAGATCTCATGACCGTTTAACCATAAATTAGGTTCATCACCTGTTTAATCCAGATTAAAATCCACTTCATCCATGTTACATCACTGCTGAACAAACTTCTTCTCCACTGCTTGCAGCAGAGGCTGATCTCCGACCAGAACCAGAACATTTGACCTGCTGAAGGTTAAAAACCAGAAATCCAGGATATGACTCCCATCATCACTGATTCATTTCTGTCTGGTTCACATCAACATCGTTTGCAGATTTTAATGATGATCCTTCCTGCTGGGTTCAGATCGGGTCCGATCAGAACCACATCAGAACCACTTTGATCTAAAATCAGATTGATTCAAGAAACCTTCATTCTGTTTGACGATTTCATGATTAAAACCAGCTTAGAATTAAACCTAAACTTCGTTATATGGACGAGTCGAGCTGAAAACTTTCACTGTTTCAGAAAACAAGAGAAAGTTTTTCAGAGTTTTGCTGTTCTGAGTTGAACCCAAACTCGTCTCAGCTGCAGCTGCATGTCGTCACACTCCTCACATTCATGGTGGTTTTTATTTCTACAAAGAAAATTAAATCCTAGCTGAATCGGTCTCAGCTCAGAGGGTCGTTTTACAGGATGGAGTTATTTTTTAAGAGAAAATATTGAAGAATCTTTTTGCCTTTATCAGTTTATAATAAAGCGCTGAAGGTTTTAATTGAGCTTCTTGTTGTGTCTGCTGTGTAGCCAGCCTGCAGTCTGCTGCTTTACGGCCGAGCTGCTCATCGTTTTCAGAGGCTGAGCTTCTTTCTGAGTTATAGATTAACGCTGGAAGTCTAACAAACTGATCCTGTTCATTAGTGAGGCTATCTGCTGTGGTAGCCAGCCTGCAGTCACAGAAAACAGAACTTATCATTTTAGCCGTTTAGAGACTGTAACTGTTTAAATCTTGATGATATACATCAGGGACGTCAAACTGATTTTCATCTCATAAATAATAAATAAATTTCAAAATCATAAATATCCTGGAATGGCAGAATGTGCTGATAAATTATGAATAAACTGTACAAATATTACAGCCTCCTATGAATTTGACAGGAGCATTAAATAATATACTATATACACTATATAAGTAAAAACCGATGTGATTGATCAAATAATATGTGGGAATATTAACGTTGAAGTTTTAATAATAATTATGGTTGGCTTAATATAATTTTTTATGTAGAGGAAAAATAAACATGAGTGAAGGACTTTAGTAAATTTGGCTGATGGATGAAATGTTTTTATTATCTTAGGAATAAATCATGAACTGATCAGGTTTCTGAGACACACCGATTGATCACTTTGACTAAACTGATCAGTTTGTCCCAGTAAGTCCTGAAGACAAACCGTCACCCAGGCGACCAGGTGCATCACCTCCCAACCGGTCCAGTCCAGCCCGGCCCGATCCGGTCCGGTTCCGTCAGCAGCTTCATTACAGCCAGTCTGTGTTGTGTCAGTGACTCCTCTGAGACGGACCAGTGCTGGCCTGATTCTGTCAGAACCGGTACCAGAGCCGTTCCAGACTTGTGGTGAGTAAATCACCAGAAACCCACTAAGATTTCTGACCCAGTCTGTCTGCTGGAACCGGACCAGTACAGGCAGAGCCAGACCGTTTCCCAAGTTGACCCACACCTGCTGCTCTGCCGCCAGAACCGCCAAAACAAAACATGGCCGCCAACAGCCTGCTGGAGGCGGCGGCGTGGCGACACGATGGACACGGTGGACATGATGGACATGATGGATACTGTGGACATGATGGACATGGTGGACACGATGGGCACTGTGGACATGATGGACACTGTGGACATGGTGGACACTGTGGACATGATGGACACGGTGGACACGATGGGCACTGTGGACATGATGGACACTGTGGACATGATGGACACGGTGGACATGATGGACATGGTGGACACTGTGGACACGATGGACACTGTGGACATGATGGACACTGTGGACATGATGGACACGGTGGACATGATGGACACTGTGGACATGGTGGACACTGTGGACATGGTGGACACTGTGGACACGATGGACACTGTGGACATGATGGACACTGTGGACATGGTGGACACTGTGGACATGATGGACATGATGGATACTGTGGACATGATGGACATGGTGGACACGATGGGCACTGTGGACATGATGGACACTGTGGACATGGTGGACACTGTGGACATGATGGACACGGTGGACACGTTGGGCACTGTGGACATGATGGACACTGTGGACATGATGGACACGGTGGACATGATGGACATGGTGGACACTGTGGACACGATGGACACTGTGGACATGATGGACACTGTGGACATGGTGGACACTGTGGACATGATGGACATGATGGATACTGTGGACATGATGGACATGGTGGACACGATGGGCACTGTGGACATGATGGACACTGTGGACATGGTGGACACGGTGGACATGATGGACATGGTGGACACTGTGGACATGATGGACACTGTGGACATGGTGGACACTGTGGACATGATGGACATGATGGACACTGTGGACATGGTGGACACTGTGGACGTGATGGACATGATGGACACTGTGGACATGGTGGACACTGTGGACATGGTGGACACTGTGGACATGATGGACACTGTGGACATGGTGGACACTGTGGACATGATGGACACTGTGGACATGGTGGACACTGTGGACGTGGTGGACATGATGGACATGATGGACACGGTGGACATGATGGACACTGTGGACATGATGGACATGGTGGACATGATGGACACTGTGGACGTGGTGGACATGGTGGACATGATGGACACTGTGGACATTATGGACACTGTGGACATGATGGACATGTTTATGAGCTGCTGCATCGGCCGCCAGGAGATGAATCCACCCTGAGGCAGAACGCCGTCAGTCTCTCCTCTGATGTGATGATTCAGACCCGGCTCCAGGCAGAGGTGCATTCTGGGACGTTTCTCTGGATGTTTTGGGTTTTCCTCAGCAGCGGAGGGCGGAGCTGTGAGGTTGTGAGAGGCTGCTCTCAGATAACAAGCCGTTATAACCACATCATTCATCCAGCAGCTTTAACTTCTCACCGTCTGACGGAGGATCAGACCTGGACAGGAAATTCTGCAACATGACTCCATAAATCTGGTTTAATGGCCTTTAATGGAAACTTCTAAAGTTTACAAAACATTAAAAAGCATATAAGGACAAAGATATCTGCACTTAGATCTCATTATGTCTTTAAAACGTATAAACGTCACAACTTGTTTATCAGAAATGCACCAATCAATTTTCCTGATCAACTTTTTTCAGTGGGAATTCTTCATCTTTAAACACATCAACACCAATAATTTACATCCTGATGCACTTATATTTAGCTGAAGTTAAAATCTTATAAAGGTTTAGAATAAATAAATGACTTTAACATGATAAATGTTGATATTTAAATTCCTTCCTGTTAAACATCCTGCAGGATTTTTAAAATGCTTAGAAAAAACCTGAATCAACAAGTTTAAAAAAAAATCATCTTTAATGTTCAAATGATAATAGCAGGATTTGCTCTGAAGTTTTTACTTCAGTAACTCTACGTCATGATGATGTTCGCGCTGTCTGCATCTTTTCTGCTGATTATTTTATTGTTGGTCATAAACTTTATTGATTTTGAATCTGTCTTTTCCTGCAGTCCCTGAACACACCACAGGTTTCTGTCTTTGTGCACATGTGGAGCTGCAGCTTTAGGCAGGGGCTGCTCTGCATCTGTTCAGCTCTGCAACTCTTCATCCTCATCCTATTTTCTTTAATTTCCATTTATTCCCCCACTTCCTGAATTACTCTCTCTCTCTCATATCCCTCTCTTCCTGTCCTCTTATTTTCACTGTTCCTGTCCTTTATCCTCCTCGTCTTCTGTCCATCTCACTTTTCTTCCTTGGTTCCTTCTTTTTTATCCTGTAATTTCCATCTTGCTCTCGCCTCGCTGCTCTCGTGGCTCTGCTGCTGTGAAGCGTCTGATAGCGAGGCCGGCGCAGCGTGTGATTAATCACGGAGAACAGTCGGTAAACGCTGGGCTCATGTGTTTAGTTTTGGTTATGTTCTCATTGTCTGATCATGCAGCCCGGAGTCTGGACCAGCTTAGGAAGTTCTGCTGAGAAACCTCAACATGTGAGAATGCAGAGAGTCACTTAGCCGACTTTATTGGTCGACTAAAGAGCTGCGAGACGATGGCTACTCAGTCATTAGCTGGAACGTTTGTCAGGAGAGCCCATAAAATAAATCTGCAATTACGTATTTTTTCCAGAATAAGCTGGTTATAAACCAGCGTCTCATTTATGAGACGTACAGCAGCTGCAGATGGAAGCACCGCTGCCTCCGAGCAACAAAGGTCCTGGGTTTGGATCCCAGCCTGGGGTCTCTCTGCATGCTCTCCGTTTCATACTGGGGTTCTCTCTGGGTACTCCAGCTTCCTCCATCAGTCCAGAAGCGTGACTGTTCGGTCTGTGTGTGTGTGTCCTGTGATGACTACTGGACATCAGCTCCAGTTGTAGAGTTATTAAAGCCGCTGATGGGTCGTAAAGCAACGCTGAAGGAGCCGTAGAAGATTCCAACCAGCTCTGCTCATAATCCACACGACAAATTCATCTCCTGGATTTTCCATCTCTGGAATAAAGAGCAGAGCTACAACAGACCTCTGGGAAAATATGCTACAGTGTCCTGAACACCTGGCCAATTGTAAAACATGGTGGTGGCAGCATCATGCTGTGGAGTCATGAGCAAAGTGGATGTAAAGATGGAAAGTCAGAGCATTAAAATCCACAACCGAACAACTTCACCAGAAAACATGAAATGTTTCAAGATAAAGATGTGAACAATTTACTGTTTTTATATCTTTATGTTTAAGAAGTTATTAAATGATTTTCCTTGATCTCATTTTTATATCATGGAAGCCAGTGGTGGGCAGCTAGCTAAAGGCTAGCTGCGCTAACCCTAAAGCACTAATCAGATCAGCTAATGCTAATGTGCTAAATTCTACCGTGTCGATTTTATTGTGATATAATAAATCATCCTCAATAAGGTCAAATTAGTTATTCCACATGTTGCTGATTGTTTGGATCAAACCTTTAACTCGTGTTTCTGTTTTAGTTATTATGTTTTGCTAACTCTGTTGCTGATTTGGTCAGAAGGACATTAGTAGATTTCAAACTGTTTGCTGCTCTGCAGCAATGCATTCTGGGAACAGAATAAGCAACATTTGCAGCATTACATCATGGGACATGAGAGGAAATAGACCTGCTGCGTAAACAGTCTGTCCACTTCAAAATAAAAGCATGGACATAAACATCTAACTACATGAAGAATTTTTAATCAAAAACTTTATTCAACTGCAACTTTACTAAACAAAAATTAGTTCAGAATTTGTCTGGAAAAATGATTTAAGAGTGCTAAACATTTTCAAAGTTAGGACAAGGTGCTAAATGAAGAAGAAGCTCCGCTGTTAGCGCATTAGCAAAAGTGTGATCACCAGTGAAAATCTTCAGATATATTTGACTTGTTTTTATTGTACTGCAGACAACGTCCTATTGTTACAGAATATTAAACAGATGTTTTCTTCATGGCAGGTTTTGGGACGAGGACCCAAGCAGCCGTTTCCGTCTCTGGGAACCTTCATCTCCACGCTAAGCCAGAGGAGAGACGCGGGAGGGCGGGGCTTCGCCATCGGCATCGGGGGCCCGCTGACCGGCCCGCTGGGGATCAGGCACAGTGAGTTACATCAGCTGAGATATGATGTTCATCCTGAGAACTGCTGCTAAAAGGCCATGCTGACACCTCCAAATTGCACCTAGGCTTAGCTGTGTTGGTTGCTAGGAGACCGAAGGAAGAATCTAGACTCTCAGGCTGATAAAATGGCTGCCTTTCACCTGTGAAGCAGTCGGAAGGAAGGGATCCAGAGAGGTTAGATCAGATCTGCTGCTGATCAGAAACTTTCTTTGAACAAATGAGCGACAAACTTAGAGAGGCAGGATGAGATGAATTGGACCTCGGTTTGGGTTCAGTTAGGGTTAGGGTAAGCCAAGCAGACAGTAGACCGCTCCCAAACCAGAAAGTGAACTACAGCGCAGGGCATTCTGGGTAAATAGAATCAAAATAATACACTAATTTAGCACTAGCAGCAGAAATGACTCCTGGTCTTTAGCCAAAGACTAAAGAGAAATCCTCCAACCGCTAAAATCAGGCACCTCTGTTTTAGTTTCCATTTGGTGAAACAGGAAGTTGCTTTCAGCGTCTTCAGAGGTTTTTGTGTCGTTTCCTTCAGTGGTTCTTGGTGCAGCGCCCCCACAGGCCAGGGGGGGAACAGGTTGGTTTGACTCAGAACCACAGCAGCTTTAGGTGGAGCAGATGATCCAACTTTGGTCCCCAATCGAACCGAGTCCACCGGACTATGACGTGTGGAAACAGAAACCTTCTGCTTTCTGTTACATTTAACTAATTTAACCTGATTTAAATCTATTTATTAATGTTTGAAGTGCTGAAGCTTTGCAGTGATGGGCTGATTGTGAAGAAAACTGGCTCTCCTCTCCAGCAGTGAAACAAGCAACACTTTGACCTGCTGTGATTTTCCTCCAGAAGGTTTGCAGCAGATGTTCCTCACCTACAGCCTGACCCGGTTCTGTTCTCTGAGTCGATCTGATGTGGGTCCCGTCTGAGATGTAATGATGTGTTACTTCCTCTGTTTACATTACATCATGTATTCAGTCAGAATGCAGCCTGCATGGCAGGAGGAGGAGTGTTGTGTGGCCGCGGATCCAAAGCCAGGATCGGACCTGTAACTCAGATTTCTGCTGATGCGGTACAAACCTCTCTGGTTTCTGGGCTGAAATGTGCAGCCGAGGTTCTGGTGAAGCAGCGAACGTCTCGTCGGTTCTGAGTCACAGCGAGTGTTTTTACACGGAGGAGGATGTTGGTTCTCGTAAAAGGCGAGGTTATTTCTGACTGCCATGAGAACGGAGACCCAGCGGAGCGCTCATCAGCCAGCTTTGTCACCACGGCGACTGATGCCAGAATAATTATGCGAACCTCCACCCCAAATGAAAACCATATGAAAGGAAAACAGTGGACACACACACACTCACGCGTACACAGGATGCTGCAGCATTCCTCTGCCCGGTTACAGTCGTCAAGTCTGCTGGATAATCACAGATTCAGGAGGTTTCTGTTTCCTTTTTCATTTTCCTCAAGTATGGTTTTGTGTTCTGAGGCCGAGCTAATCAGAGGTTCATCTGGAGCTTCGAGTCAGAATCAGAAAACACTGACGCCTTGCTTTCAGAGCCAGAGGCCTGGAAGGATAAAACGCCATTATCGCTCCCATCAGGACGCTTTTCCATCAGCGCTGCACGAAAAAACCCTCAGAGGAGAAAAATCACCAACATATCAGGTCTGATGGTAGAACTGTTGTTTCTGTTACGGTTCTAAACAAAGAACTTTACCAGTTGTTTGGAAAATCCTCTATTTTCTGCAGTTTAATTTAGATTCCTATGGTTTTCATGTTTGGAACTTATTGAGTTATTTAAGTCTTCATTCCACCTGGATAAAAACTAGAGTTGGTTTTAAATTCAAGAAGAAATCTGTTTCAAACCTGACGACCTCCTCTGAGCGATCTGCTGCTCTCAGTCCGCCTCTCCGCTCCTTTTTCCTCCTGCTTGAAAAATTTGACCCGCAGGACGAACACCCACAATGCAGCTGAAGGGAGTTACCGTGGAGACGGAGACAATGAGGGGCCAGTTATGAAGAGAAAGGATGGGTGGGTGTGTGGGAGGACATGTGTGTTTCCACCTGGTGGAGGACTGGCCTCCATGTTGGATCAGCAGGCGTCACTTTTAGATGTGAAAGCAGAAAAATTAAATCATTTCTCATTTCTAGATCTGAGTAAACGTGTTTATCTGTTGAAACGGAGCGTCCGGTTTTCACCAGACATGTCAGGAGCAAAACAACTGATGATGCATGAAAATAAAAACTATACTGATGACTGAAGAGATTCTGTTAAGTTTATATAGGGGTCCACAAAACCCAGCTCTTATTTTGATAGTCTACTTCCACTTATCCGCAAGGTAATTTCCATAATTTGCATTAACTACATATTTATTTTCCAAATTAAATATTTAGAGCGGATCTAAATATTTAGCTTCCTAACTAAGTATTTAGGTAGCTAATATTTAGCTAGCTAGTTAGGATGCTAGCTAGATACTTTGCTAGCATCCTAAATATTTAGTTAGGACGCTAAATATTTAATTTGGAAAATAAATATTTTGTTTGAAAATTAAATATTTAGTTTGGGGAAAAATACATTGAAACTAAATATTTATGTAACAAACAATATTTAATTTTGAACCATTTATTTAGTTTGCACATTAAATATTTACATTAGAATTAAACATTTAGTTTAGAGCTAAGTATTTAGGTTCCTAGTTTAATTTGCAAGCTAAATATTTACTTTGTAAATTGAATATTTAGCTTCTGAGTTAAATATTTAGTTTGGAACATTAAATATCTGAATAAGATTGTGAAAAATGCCGCTTTTCAAAATGAACACCCTGATTGTTTCCCCGCCAGGCTGAATAAACCCAGATGCTGTTATGTTTTACTGTGTAACGTTTCAAGCGGCTCCTCATGACCTCCTGTTTTCCCGCCGCAGCGGTGAGAGAGCTGCCTCCCATCTGCAGCGACGTCCGGCAGAAACAGCGGCTCTCCATCGACACGCTGCCTCAGGAAGTCAAAGCTCCGTTCCCCTGCGACCCCGTCATCCCCATCCGGACCAAATCCACCAAGGAGTTCCAGTGAGTCTCGTCTCTGTCGCTGAAACATCCCAGAATACTCTTCACCACTCCGCTTTACTCCATCTGCCGTTTCCAACAGGGAGGACGTGGAGCGAGCCGCCCAATCAGGTGACTGGAGGGAAGTCAGAGAGTTTTACCTGACGACCTTCGACTCCTTCGTAGAAATCAACGCCGCCTTCAAGGTAAGACAGATCCATCTCCGCCGCTGCTGCCTGGCTCTGCTTCCGTTTCCTCACCGTGTCTGAATGTCCCGCAGCGAGAGGCGAACGGATTGTTCAACACTATCGAGGACTCAGGGGTCAACGGCAAGTTCGTCAGCGCGGTTTACGACTCGCTGCTCAGCACAGTAAGTACGACCCAAAACCCGGTTCTGATGAGCCCAGGCTGTAGAGCCATGAGTTGTCATGGCAACTAATATTATAATTCGAGCTAGCAGTATCAGTAAATATTAAATAGGAGGGTTCCCAGGATCGAACCTTGAGGGACTCCATGTGACAGAAGCTACCACTGGAGGGCGCTGTGCCGCGTGAGCTTTGTCTCAGATCCACTGCACAAGGAATTTAAGCTAATAAATACAGTTAGTATTTAATTAATTTTAATGTTTATTTTGTTTTTAGTAGTATAAATATTCCTAATCATCTGTAACTGAGTTGGACCGACTGATGAGGTCAAACCTTCAGCTCACCCAGCTGGACTTTTAAAACTTTTACAAAAAAAGTTCAGCTTTGCTTCTGTTTGGGTTTCAGTTTAATGTTGAGGTTTAAAGCTGGACGAACACAGAGAGCAGAATTCTGTCTGTCTGTCTGTCTGTCTGTCTGTCTGTCTGAACGGTCGTGTGTTTTGTGTTCAGCCTCAGGACATCCAGAAGTCGGTCTTGAAAGGAATCATCAACAGCCTGCTGAGAGAGTGGAAAGGGTGAGAGCTGCAGCCGCTGCTGGTTTATCGCTTCATCGTTATTAATATTTCTAGACAGAGTGAGATCAAATGAAAGACATTTTCTGTTTCATCCTCTTGCTGGTTCTTCTTCTGTGTTTCTGTTTTTAGGCCTCGGACAAAAGACGACCTGCGGGCGTATTTCATTCTGATCCAGGTGAGACTGAAAACACATCAGCCTGTCTGACAGGCAGGTTAAACGTCCAGCATGACGGAGCCGTTTCAGAGAGAAGCTGCTGAGTCATGAGGAACCAGAGACACACGAGTTGCTATGGTGATTCCCTCCTTTTCTTGGGAGCTGTGCATTTTAGGCAGAATATGTAGAAAGTTTGCAAACATTTGTAATGCAAACAAGTCGAGTGTCTGAAAGTCGACAGAAATACAGATGCAGCCGTAGCAATGAAACTGTGACCATGACAGAAACTTAACTTAAACATCGGAGTTCATTGGTTCAGAGTCATTATCACAGTCAGAGCTGCATAATATGAGGCAAAACATTACAAAAATATCACAAATTCAAACCGTGACTGTTCAAAATCGGGTAAAGTCCCACTTTAAGCTTTAAATGTTGTTTCTGCTGGAAGGTCTGGCTGAGCTTTTCGCGTTAAAATCTTTGACGATTCATGGAAGTGTGCAGTTCTGTGACTGCGTGCATCACTCTGAGAGCCGCCTGCAGCTCAGGTTTTCCCGTCAGGCCTTTTCTTTCTTCAGCGGATGCTTTGTGCGTTCTGCAGCTCTCTGACCTTCCAGTTGGCCGACAGCAGATCTGAGGGCTCATCTGCTCTTTATAGGAACAAAACCCTGAAACTTAATGGTGCCTGTTGATAAGTGCTATTAAAATTCAGGCTGCAGCTCATCTCCAGCTGTGGTTCATCACAGGTCTGTGCTGGAGTAAACTACAGCTACAAATCTCTTTCTGTCTCTGGTTTTCATCCACTTTTGTCCTTTTTAGCCTCCCTCCATTCCTGCTGCCATATATGGGCGTGAAACAGGAAACTCTATTTAAGGGTGCCAATCTAAAAGTACTCAAGCTGTTCAGCATCTTTCTTCTTTTTATTGCTGCAGATTCAAAGAATAATTTAAATCGGCTTTTGGTCATAACGCATCAGAAACTATTCAGCAGCTTTATTGGAGTTCTGCTCGGTTCTGTTCAGCCCAACTTTCCAGCAGAAACAGCATTAAAGCTGAAACAGCTCACAGAAACTTTGACTCCATTTAAACTCTGGATTCTGACCCAGTGAACTAGTTGAAAACTTTCTGTCCTCAGTTTCGTGCACATTCACAAATTAAACAATTTTTTCTTCGTCTTTCTGTTCGACTCTCAGGAAAAGATGCAAATCAGCCTAATAACCAGAGACTTGAACGTTTTTCTGGTGTCTGGTTTTTATTTTGCTCTGCAGCATTTCCATCCTCATCAATTGAGCTAATGAGCTGGCTTCAGATTCAGCCTCTACTTCTTGTTTTTACCCATCATTTGGGATTATACAACTCAGATGACACTGAGGTAAACTCGGAGTCTGAAATATGGAAAAAAAACACTAAGCAAAGTGAAGAAAATCTAGAAACACAAGGAGCAAAACGTAAGAATAAATCTACTAATTACAGATGAATGAACATATATGGAAAGACCTTTACAGCAATACTAATAAACTCAATATGGCAAGACCTGTTGAGAAATAATAAATGACAAAAACAGTAAACTCAAAGTTCAAAAGCCTTTGGACTGAAGCATCTTTACTTTGTGTTTGGTGTCGGAGTTAATGTGGATCATAGAGCCAGAATCCTCTGTGCTTCATCTGATTACTGCTGTGTTTAAACTAAAGAGGTAAAAATAAAATAAAAAACAGACAAAACCTCCATAGAAACAAATGAATCAAAAGTTTAAAACATCTTTAAGTCAAGTTTTGACAAATGTTAAAATTTACCAGACAAAATATTTCCTTTAATCAGCAGTGGAGTTGGAGTTTTAGTGAAAGTTGAGCTTCATCATCCAGGCATGATGAAAACCCAAAGGGCTGAGTCATGATGTGATATAAAATAAAATCAATAAATTATAAAGTTACGTATTCATCTGTACAGTAATGATGCGGTGACAGCCTTAGTGAGGAAACCCTCCTCTGATTCTGTTCTGTCTGCTTATTTTTGCTAACTGACATAAAATATTCCCAAATAAGACTTGAACCAAAGTCTCCTGTTAGCTTCAGACATTCTAACCTCGGTTTCTCAGTGTCAGCATGTTAGGATGAACCGTGTCAAAGGTCATGACCCTGTTGTGTCCAGAACCCCCAGTATTCCAGCACCAGCACCTACGTGATCTTCGCTCACCTGCTGCGGCAGATCGCAGCGTTGTCCGAGGCCGACCACCACTTCCTGGTTCACTGGCTCAAGAGGTCAGTCTGTTCATCTTATTTTTAACCAAACTATCAAACTGCAGAGTTTATGAAACAAAATGCAGCTAAATTCAATTCTCTGAAGAAAACATTTGAGCTGATGTTTTTGTCTCAGTGAGTAGAAGAGAACATAAATCTAAAGACTTTTTCAGGCTTACCGTATTTTCCGCACTATAAGGCGCAGCTAAAAACCTTCAATTTTCTCAAAAGCCGAGAGTGCGCCTTATAATGTGGTGTGCCTTATAGTGCGGGAAATACGGTAATTATCAGCCAGCGTGTTGTTTTTTTTATCTGCGTTTTTTTATGGCGGTTCTGTCGGATTAAACAGTTCCAAACGGTTTGATGTGTTTTCATAGAAAACTGAAGAGAACAAATTATTTAGGACTAAACTTTTTACTCTGTGGCTCCACTAATACTTTCATTCACATTGACCGCATCTAAGAAGTCCATGTAATCTGATCTGAACCAACTCTCAGTGGCAGAGAGTAAATCTGTTTAAAATTTCTGCTTTTAAAATGTCTCTTTGTTAAATTGTGAGCTGGCGCAGACGGCTTCTCGGGTTGACTCAGAACCTGAGAGGACCAACGTTAGCCAGCTTCTGTATTGCTCTCCCTCAGCATGAGTCAGGAGCATTTCAAAACATGTTCTTTGTGGGGTTTGATTTAAGAGCAAGCTGCTTCAAATTAGAGGTTCTGTTTAGTTCTGCTCAGATCCAGAAAGCCACCTTTTTCCAGCCGACGCTGCTTTTCTTCTCCCTCTCTGTTTTTTCTGTGAAGTCTCTATTTTCGTCCTCCTGTGTGTTCGCCTTTAACTCCTTGGTGACATCGGTCTGGTTTGGTCCGTCAGGCTGTCAGCCAGGCGCTTCCGGCAGCTGGTGGAGCGCCTCCTGCAGTTCATCTCCACGCGCCTGTTTTCTGCAGAAGCAGACGAGCTTCCTCCTTCAGCCAAGTGTTCCTGGTGGATTCCCTCGGCCACCAAAGTGCTCAGCCTGTTCAGTGAGTCTCACAAACGCCACGCCGCCGGTTTACCCTGCAGATCGCTTCCACACGTTTTACTGTCTTCCTGTCAGATGCAGCCAACAGCGTCTCCTCTCCTCCCATCATGCCCTTCACCGACTTCTACAACATCACTCTGGAGCACATAGACTTCATGGAGGACTACAGGACCTGGCAGAACTACGGCAACTCAAACAGGTCAGATTCAGACTATCAAACTGAAGATTTTACCTATTTTGATATCTTTTTTATAATTATTGTAAATTATTTGTGTATAAAGTACATAAAACAGTCTTAGTAATTAAGACTGAATGCAGTTATGTTCTGCTCTGCAGCACTTATGAATCAAACTTTTATTATTTTAAGTTTTTTAGCAATAAGTTTGTTTGAGGCTGATTTTTCTAGCTAAACACTTAGCATCGCTAACTCTGAAGCGCTAATCATAAACGCTAGTTCTGCTAATGGTAAAGGGCTACACCAATGGCGCTTGGTGGAAGCTAATGCTAAAACTCTACAGCCAACCATATAAATGCCCACAGTGTATCAATGACACAATACAGTATAGCGCCCCCAACAGGGTCAACTTAGTCATTACTTACCTACTTGTATGGTTTGGGCTTCAGGAAGCATCTGTAGAACTACAGCAATGCATTCTGGGTACAGAATAACCATAATTTGCCTCACTGCATCACGGATGGAGAATGTGAGCAGTAGCTGTTTTAGGATGGTTGTTATGCAAAAATATTCAGGAAAAATATGAGAAAAGTTTTCAAAAACGCAAAGTCGTCAACAGAAAACCAGTTCCGCTATTATCAGGTTAGCAATAAGTGTGTCTACCGCTGCCTTTCATTGTTACTTCAATAAATAAACTGAAATAACGTTTTTAAGATCAAATTGCTCGTTTCTAATCTGAACTTCTGAGACGTTGTCCTTTGGACAGAGGAGACCAAAGTAGAAATGTTTGGCTAGAATGGACAGAACCATGATTAGAAAAACCAGACAGAGCAGATCAGCACTAAGACCTTAGACCAGCTGTCAAGCACAGTGGTGGAGGTGTGATGATATGGGCTTCTTTAGCAGCAACATAACTTGGAAACCTTGCGTTATTGATTGGACTGTGGTCTCCTCAGAATACCAAAGAGTCACATGTGAGTCCATCTGTCTGACAACAAAGATCCAAACTGGGTCATCAACAAGACAACGATCACAAAATCTACCACAGAACGGCTGAAAAAGGAAAGAATCAGTGCACAGAAATGATCTAGTCAAAGTCCAGACGTCAACCTGAAGCTGTGATGGAACCTCCAGAGAGTTTAGCAGAAATGTTAATGAACTGAAGCTACGTCAGAGAGAAGAGTGGACCTGAACACCTCCATGGTGCTGCCAGAGAGGAGCCGCTACAAGCTGCCCGGTCACAGCTGGACTCAGTTCTCCAGATGTTTAGAACAAAATACTTTCTTTTTTCTGTGACTACATGTTCTGCAGTTTGTTAGTTAAAATCCTGAGACCCCTCAGAGAAGTCACACTCCTCAGATCAGGCTGGGATGAGGTCCAGTTTCCCTCCAGGAACCGCGGCCGGGGTCACCTCCGTCTCAGGGTTCCTGAAAGTCCGATGGAGCGAAGATGAGGAAATGTTCCCACAGCTGCAGTTTGTTCAGAACTGTGGAAAGTCCCTCAGAAGCCATGAAGTTTATTTCACGCTGCGTCGCGTCTCGTTAGAGCCTGACGATGGAAACTGATCCAGAGCCGGCAGTTCGAACGGCTTCAGACGGAAAGAACTCCCTGGCTGGCGTGTCGGGGGATCCAGGTCATGAAGGATGGCTTAGCTTGGATCAGACATCAGAGGGCGGTCAGGAATGAAATGTTTCTGTGAGGAAAATGATCCACTCATTTTGTTTCTTCTTCTCTCTATCAGGTTTTCTTTTTGTCAGTTCCCCTTCATCCTGTCGACTGTGGTGAAGAAAGCCATCATTCAGAAGGACTCGGAGCAGCAGATGATCAGCCAGGCCAGGGTGAGGATTTAAAACCATGCTGTGAAGAATCAGCTGCTGAGGGTCTACACAGATAAAGACATGTCTGTCTGCTTCACAGCTAAGCCTGGTGAGCAAAGTGTCCCGCAGGCAGAGGGTGGACATGAACCTGCTGTTTCTCAACATTAAAGTTCGACGAGCACAACTCCTGAGCGACTCGCTGGATGAGGTCAGAACACAAACTCAGCGCTGACATTCTTGGCTGTTGTCCTGATTGTGGGAGAGTTCAGGTGTGTCAGGGTTGGTTTTTATTGAAGAATAACTCTTCAGTTACACTGCAGGTCTTACTCCACGTCTGTCTGAAGGACAGATCTGGATTCATGACTTATGGACATTTGGATTGGAGCTTTGTCTGCTGTGCTGCTTTAGTCTGTCATGGTGAAGAAATATCTGAAACAAGAACCTTTACTCTAGATTTTATCACTCTGTCTATGTTCATGACTGAAGGAAGTAGATTTTGTATACTAGAAGCTGAAATGAGCTTCACCTGTAGAGAATTCTTATGATCCTCTTCTCTATGACGTAGTAAAGCCCAATCTCCAGTCTAGCTGGTTAATGTTTGGTTTGGTCCTGGCCAAGTCGGGCGTGTCTCCATTGGCAGTGTGTTCCTCATGATGTGTGTGTGAATATGGGCAGGAACGTGGAGGGTGGAGGGGGGCGGGAACCATGGCAGGCTGTGAGCGTGCATGTGGTCGACCCACTGATGATGTCACTTTGCTCATGTAACCTTAGGCAGCCGGTTCTCCAAAGTCTCTTATGTTTGTTCTTTGCGGGTTGCCCATCCAGTCAACGCTGTATCCGCTCCTCCGGCGCTGTAGGTTTGGACCTCAGGGTTTGATTTGGCTGGTAAATGGTGCTTGAGTTGTTGTTGACGTAAATCACGTAAATGACCAATCAGTGAATGTTTCCTGGTGCCAATCAGATCGATTACACACAATACCAGGCAGGATGATCCATGCAGAAGGAGGTTTCAGAAAACAGGAGAGAACTGTGGCGGCCTAAGGAGAAGAGGCCTGACTACGTCTCGACTAAACTTGATTGCCAGGTTCTTCCATTTGTATCGGTTAGCCTCTTTTTTTGGTACCTAGTACATTGAGGTTCTAATGGAGCCAAGTCAGGGTGAAAACATAACATCAGAAGACTGTCTGTCCCTGATTGGCTAAAAGCTGGATCACGAGAGCAACTCTGTTGATGGCTGCTTATGGAAACACCAAAACAATGTTATGAGCAGCTTAAAACATTGTAAAGTGATTACCATCAAGGACCACAACAGCCAGAGTGGTTTAAACCTAAAAACTGGAAGTGGTTTGACCAAATGGTGCTATTTACAGGCACCAACTTGCAGGCAATGAGCCATGCTATGCTACAATGGACCCACACACATTAAGGTACTCAGTTGTAATGGAAAGGTCAAAGTGAGCAGGTTCTAGTAGAAAAGGCCTATAAGGAGGATGAGGATCACCCTGAAGCAGGTGACGTTAGCTGGAGTTTCAGGATGTGTGAGGGTGAGAAGACCAGCAGAAAAGCCTGTTTTCGTTATGCTCCAGTGAGGGGAAAAGGATAATTAGTGTTGTGGGAACAGTGGATGGGAGAGGTCTGTGAATATAAAGAGCCTGAAGATTAGCAGGAATGTCTGCAGCTCTCCCTTCAGCCTATCCTGATCGTAAATCTGAAGTCTTTCCTCCTCGGTGTGAGGTTCACACCAAACGTAATCCGTCATGTTCGGCACACATGGCTCTGTTCTTCCCAGACAGCTCTGTGATAAAATATCACACCGAAGCAGCATGGAAAACATTAGTTTTAAACTTTGTTTGTGTCTCTGTGCAGTTGATGAGGAAACGGTGCGACCTGAAGAAGAAGCTGCGGGTGACGTTTGTCGGGGAGGCGGGGCTTGACATGGGCGGTCTGACGAAGGAGTGGTTCCTGCTGCTGGTTCGTCAGATCTTCCACACCGACTATGGTGAGATTCCATACAGAAAGCACATTTCTGAAGGTCAGCTTTAAGCTACAGCTAACCTTGTATCAGTAGAGTCCAAAAACATTCTCTTCCATCAGTCCAGGAAATGGTGATGATCGGTGGATCTTCCAGAACGATAAAACTTTGTGTCGTAAAGATATAGAGATCATAAAGAGTCTTTAAGGTCTAAACAAACTCCCCACATCTAAAGCTTTAAAAAGGCAGCTGGAGAAACAGAAGACAACAAATCTCAAGAAGACCAGAGTGGGTCATCAGTGAAGGTTGGGTCCACAAGATCCAACCTTCTCTGAAGAAAACGCTGGTTTCCAGGGAGCAGCTGGGAATCTGGAAGGTAAATCCTCGCTGATGCAAAGTCAACGGAAAGAGAAACTGCTCCTTACTGAAAGCAAGTGGAAAAAAATAACATTTTTATTGGCTAAAAATGGAAAGAACACTTTTATTAGCCGGCGGCCTCGGTGGATTTGAGCTGAGAGTTTTTGGGTCAGAGGAATAAGTGTCAGAACGCTGAAGAAAGCAGACAGTGTTGGTTCTGGAAACTTGGACATTGATCTCTAAACTCAAACTCCTTCAGATCCTACAGATCAGGTTTTCTCCTCTCCTTCTTTGTTCCTCTCGTCTTCCTGTTCTGTCATTCACACCCAGAGATGATTCTGGATCAGAACCCGACCTCAGAACTCGGTTTAGAATAATTAAGCTCTTAAAGGGCCAGCTACATGGAGTGGTATCAACACAGGTTACAAGACTTGAGAGTTGATTTGGACTTGGAATAAAGGACTTGTGAACATCTCGGCCAGATGAATAGATGTCAGAGACTTTGTTTCTCATTCCTTCGTTCCAATTTCTTCTTCCTGTGGGTGGCGCTATAGAGTTGAAGGACCAGGACTCTGGACCATGTAGATCAGTGGTCTCAAACTCCAGTCCTCGAGGGCCGCAGTCCTGCAACTTTTAGATGTGCCTCTGCTGCACCACACCTGAACAGAATAATTAGGTCATTAGCAAGGCTGGGAGAACTGATCTACACCAGGAGGAGGTCATTAAGTCATTTCATCCCAGTGTTTTGTACCTGTGGCACATCTAAAAACTGCAGGACTGTGGCCCTCGAGGACTGGAGTTTGAGACCCCTGATGTAGATAATGCAGAGGCCCTAGTTGATGTCTCATTTAAAATCTTTCTTCCTGAAAGAATAGCTTCATCTGAACTTGAAGGTTTGCTGTAGAGCAACAGATTTTATAAATCTGAGAAGATGATTTAAGTTCTCTGGATTTCCAGCCAGATGTTTCTTTTCTTGCTTGTGAATCTTTTCAGTTAAACCAAACAAACGTTAGTCAGAGCATCTGCGCCTTTCATCCTTCCTGGTGTTATTCCTGTCTCTCTCTCTTTTTCTCTTTCTCTCTCACACTCCGCTGGTCAAGTTGTTCTTTCCATCATCGCTGCGTCTCTGCGGTCGTCTGTGTTTCTGCTGCCAGAGAGACGTCAGCCCAGAGCAAAGACAGTCAATGAGAGCTGTGTTCCCCTCATTAGCCGAGCAGAGGAAGCCCCGACTCTGCCTCACACACACACACACACACACACACACACACACACACCCACACACACACACACACACACACACACACACACAGCTGCACAGACAGGTGAATGAAAACACACACAGGCTCCTCTATGCATGGAGCAGCTTCAGTTTCTGGGGTTCAGAGATGTGAAGCTCTGGTCCAGATGTTTCCCTCCTCTTGGCTCAGACCGGCGTCGTCCCGACCAGTCAGAGGCAGATTAGTTTGGACGTTAGTCAGCCAATCAGAAGCTAATGAATGAATCTGCTGCAACAGGAGGTTATTTTAATTGTGATGTTTTATTCCGTCTTATTCCGTCCAGCTCTAACGGGAATTCTTTCTGCTCCAGGGATGTTTTCCTTCATGAAGGACTCGCGCTGCCACTGGTTCAGCAGTTGGAAGAGCGACAACTACTCTGAGTTCCAGATGGTCGGGACTGTATCCTTCTATAACAGAGAAATCTGGGTTTTTATGTTTGTGTTGTTATTTTGTCTTCTTTATTGACTCCATCCATCCTGGAGGTGTCGCACTCTGCTAGCAACAAATAACATGGCAGCCCAGACTGACGTAATGACTGACGAATGTTCAGAACCGGGACGGAGTTCGGTTTGGAACATCTCCTTCACATCTGAATAATGGAGAACATGCATGTGTGCATGTTGCGTTGTGGTGGTGTTACCTTCGTGTGTGTAGGAAACCAGAGCGATCCAGCTCTTCAGGCGCGGTGAAAGGCCAGCTGGGAGCTGTCAAAAGGTTATATAACCTAATAGCTGCCTGTTCCTGCCCAGCTCTCTGTGAGCAGTTAAATCACTCGTGGTCGCACACATAAACCTGTTAACACCTTCATCGCTCTGGTATTAGACCCTCATTGCATGGAAGGCTGAAACCTGGAGGGTTTTGGTTTGGGTTTAGTGTGAAGCAGCAGGGGTGAGAGGGACCCGGACCAGACGGGTGTTTGGTTTGAGTCTGGCAGGAGGAAGAGGAGGGGCTGTTTGCTTCTGGGTGTTCCTGCATGTTCCGCATGTGTGTTTGTTCTAAAGGCTAATTTATCACGTTTTGTTTCTGTTCAGTCATTAGAAAGGCTCTGGAGGGCCGAGCCTGGCGGAGCCGAGACAAGAGGCAGTGTCTCCTGAAACAAACTCTGGAGGAGACAGAAAGTGATGTGATGGTGTAGTGTGAGGTGGAATAGATGGATCAAATATGTCGAGGAGAAAAAACAGAAAGTTCAAATGAGCTGCAGATTGTTTCTGATCCCGATGACAGCTAAAATAAAGAGCTGACAAACTGAAAAGAAAATCTGTTTAGATGCTGAAATGCCTCCTAACTTCTGTCAGGTTTAATCCAATCTATTCTGAAAAAGAACTGCGAACTTTGCTTGGAAAGTTTAAACCCATCCAGGAGTTTTAGCCTCAAACAGAAAGTTACGCTATGAAGGTCAAAACACCTGTGACAGATTCAAAAAAGTTGCATCAATGGTTGCCATGGAAATGAACAACTTTTCTGGAGTGCAGTTGGAGCCCACAGCATGACTCTTTTCATCATCCAGAAACGGAGAGAAGAATTTAAGCCTTGAATAAAAACTTTTGTGGAAACTGTTGGTCACCTCCGATGAATTCTTGAAGTCCAATCAGAACCTTGGACTGGACACAGTTCTACATTTCCATCTGTCTTCAGTCTGCTGCCTAAAGTTATCCTTCAGTTGCAGTTTTTTCAACAAACATCTAGAGCAAAAATATTTTTTTTTTCATTTATTGAAATATTAATGATTTCTGTTTTTGTGGCCCATTGATTTTTCCATCTATCCAGTTACCAGCAGGCCCACGAGAAAGTGCATGACTGGAACGGATGGTACTGACTTTAACTGTAGTAACCCTAAATGTGTTTAAGTACCTGCAGTCTGTGACTTGATGAAGCTTTTTAACAGGCTTGTCTTGATTTTGGTCCAGTAAAAAAGAACCTGTCTGGTAAAAAGAAGGACGAAGGCATAAAACCAGAGAGGTGATGTGAAACACAGAGAGAGCGCTGACAGGAAGAGGAACAGAAAGAAAAGGAGGGAGAGAGAGAGACTGCAGTTTTATTCTTGTTCTATAAAGTCAGAGTAGAGATTGTAGAAGACGATTGAACAGACGTTGTAGAAGATGATTGGCCAGAGGTTGTAGAAGACGATTGGCCAGATGTTGTAGAAGACGATTGGCCAGAGGTTGTAGAAGACGATTGGCCAGAGGTTGTAGAAGACGATTGGCCAGAGGTTGTAGAAGACGACTGGCCAGACGTTGTAGAAGACGATTGGCCAGAGGTTGTAGAAGACGACTGACCAGATGTTGTAGAAGATGATTGGCCAGAGGTTGTAGAAGATGATTGGCCAGAGGTTGTAGAAGACGACTGACCAGATGTTGTAGAAGATGATTGGCCAGAGGTTGTAGAAGATGATTGGCCAGAGGTTGTAGAAGACGACTGGCCAGACGTTGTAGAAGACGATTGGCCAGAAGTTGTAGAAGATGATTGGCCAGAGGTTGTAGAAGACGATTGGCCAGAGGTTGTAGAAGATGATTGGCCAGACGTTGTAGAAGACGATTGGCCAGAGGTTGTAAAAGACGATTGGCCAGAGGTTGTAGAAGACGACTGGCCAGACGTTGTAGAAGACGATTGAACAGACGTTGTAGAAGACTTTTCACTAAGCGTTGTGGAAGATGTATGACCAGAGGTTCTTTCAGGAAGATGTATGAGCAGCTAAGCCTTCAGTCAGCCCGTCTGACCCACATCATTCTGGCTATAATGACCATAATGGTTGTGGTAAATCTACAGTGTGTGTTTATCTTTCCTTTGCTACCTCTGTGTGTGTGAGTGTGTGTGTCACCTTCTTGCAATCAGCGCCACTCAGTTCAAACACACAGAACCTGAGCCTACTCACAGAACCTCAGCACACATGGTGACCACATGTGGCAGCTGGGAGCGGTTTGAGAGTGTATGTTTTGGGCCGCCGCCCTTCAGACTGAAGCAGGAGAGGAAAATCTGCAGGTGGACGAATCATTGGTATACAGGGCTGGTTCTCACACTGTGGACCACAGAAAGAGCCTCAGCTACTCCCACAGAGAAGCACTGAGATACTCCAGTCCACTTCATGTCTGTCTGCGTGAAATGCAGTTAGAAGAAGAATACCATCCGCCCGTTCATCATGTCTACCTGTTTATCCTTGCAGGGTAGGGCAGGTGCCTCTCCAGCTTCTCCATTTGGCTTTAGCTGTTTGCTGAGTAATGACAGTGTTTAGTCCATAAAGGCCTTTCTAGCACCTTGTTATGATAGAAAATAGTTTCTGAACTCAACAGAAAGTTAAATATCATTTCTGGTTTTAGTCCAGCAGCTTCTAAACCTTCTAGGTGTATATTTTGAGTCGTCTACATGCAGCAGACCTATTTATCTCATGTTTGCACATGCAGTGTGTTTCCGTCTTTAACGCTGTGTTATCAGCTGATGGGCTTAGCGGTTTACAACAGCATTGCTCTCGACATCCACTTCCCTCTCTACTGCTACAGGTAACAACACTTCCCTCTTTTCTCAAGTTCACCTTGTTTACTGCACCGACTGCCAGATTGAATAATACTCCTCTGCTTTCCTGCAGGAAGCTGCTCACTCCGCCCACTGTACCATCTGATCCTAATGCTTTTGTTGGCACGGCAACGGCCACCTTGGATGACCTGCAGCAGGTCATGCCTGTAAGGATCAATAAACTGATAAACTTATTTGTCACCAAAGTATTCAGATTAAAATAAATAAATTTGAGTTTTGTTTCTTAATATCTAACATTTAGATAAGAAAAAGTAAAAATTTTTTAGTTGGCCACCAGAGGGAGACAGAGTCAGACTTTTGAATCCATCCAGTTCAGATTATCTTCACTTGGACTCAGTTCTGCTTAATGTGTTGCTGATTAAACAAAAGTGCAGATCAGCATTTATTCTTCTGTTTCTCCACATGTCTCTTTGCACATGCATATAAAATGGTGCACAGCTTAAAAATACTCATATCTAGCTTAAATAACTTTTTAAACTAATTCCTTATTGTTTTTGTTTTTAATTTTGAAACTTGTGTCATTTTTCACAACTTTAGAATGATCAGTCTCTTATTGAACTTAAAGAAACGTAGATTATGTATAGTTTTAAGTGTCAAAGTGAAATGGAAAACATTTGAGTTAGAAAATGACCAAACAAACATGCCTGTGAATAACACAACCTGGGTCACCACAACTATTTTGGGTTTGTTTGGCCGTCTATTATGATACGATCTGTGCTTTGATATGATATGGGTTAAAAGAGGAAAAATGAAAAACTGACTAAACACACACACACCAACACATTCTGTTAGCTTGGTTACCTAAATTAGTTCATATTAGCTTTGTAAACTTGCTTAACTTTATTAGATTTCCACATGTTAATATTTTATTTGTTACCATAATTAACTGTTAGCCCAGTTAGCTCTGGCACATCTATGTCTTTTAGCACGTTTTGTTCTGCTTGTGTGGTTAGTACAGTTAGCTCTGTTAGTACAGTTAGCTCTGTTAGTACAGTTAGCTCTGTTAGTACAGTTAGCTCTGTAAGGATGGTTAGTGGTTAAAACCTTTTTCTTTATTATAATAATTCATTTTGTCATCACTGTTGACTTGTTTTCCAGCTTTCCCTTGCAACTCATTAGCTCTGTCAGGATGGTTAACGGTGTTAGCACATGTTGCTTTGCTAGCATGACTTCAAATGGTTAAGCAAATCAGCCTTTTCATCATAGTTAGCTCTGTTAGGATGGCTAACACTGCGCATCCTGTCAGCACAGTTAGCTCTGTTACCAACATACAAACTGGAGCCCACTTTGCTAAGCTATCAGGCTGATATAACTTCCAAATCAAAGACGTTCCATGACAGATACAAATTAAAATGTCTGTTCTCCCGTGAGGCCTGTCTTTCTCCTAAAGTAAATTGGCCTTTCAGTTTGACCTGTTACAGCGTTAGCCTGTCTAAATATAAGGCATACCTGCGTAGATAACTCAGTGTCCATTTTAGGAACCTCCTAAATCCTTTTTGTTCCCTCTTACTGCATTGTGAAATGCTTCTCTGATATTATAAATAGCTAACTTTGAGTCTTGTTCATAGCTAGCTTGTAGCCAGAGTGAGCTGATTGTTTAGCTGCGGTCCCATTAGCAGCTCTCCAAGTTATCGTCAGTCAGGCAGGAAAGCGTCTGGTTTTGGTCATCAGCCAATTATTTAGTGGCCAGTCGCCTGACCTCAATCTGGCTGACCGCGTTTAAAAAGTAGAGTCATGCATCAATTCGAAGATATTTGACCAAAACCATTATCTGTTTAAAAGGGAGATAGCATTCTGAATTAACCTTTCATGTTGAATTTTTGACACTTTGTGTTGACATTTATTGGACCCAGGCCTGAACATTTAAATATTTCTAGTCCTTAATGAGCTGCCTATAAGCAGCTGCTTCCCATGTTCTGCAGCAGAGATTGGGAGTCCTGACGGACCGGACCGGACCAAACCGAACCGAACACAATCCGACTGATGTAAGAATTCAGTGAGAGAAAGATGGTGAAGTGTCTCCAAACAGTCGCTCACAGATACCTGATCCACAGGCTGCAACGCATCCAAAACCTTCCTGACTGGGAAGGTCAAAACTCTGCCAGTCACCACGCCCACCCACACACACACACACACACACACACACACACACACACACACACACACACTCCCACACACACCCACACACACCCCACACACACACACACACACACACACACACACACACACACACACACTCCCACACACACCCCCCACACACACACCCCACACACACACCCACACACTGTGGAGGCTGTAATAGACCAAGTAGTTAAATAACTGGAGGATATCAGTTTTCACCTTTCAGTACCAAAGGTTTCCGGTCCTCTACTGAAGACTAACCCAGACGTCCTTCAGCAAAATGAGATTTAGCTATTTTTTCTCAAAAAGTCTTACATTTGTAAGATAAAGAGTAACAACAGATTGTTACAATTTGAAAAGTTTGCTGTCTTGCTTTAGGGCGCTCTGACTCTAACTGTGACATAAGCTCAGCCTGAAGCTGAGGCAGCCGCGCAGTACCTCAGGCTCTTTGTCACTTAAAGAATGTTGTTGTTTGCATACCTGAAAAGTAAAGGTGGGAATGTGTGGTTTCCCCACTAATGCATGAAAAAGTGTGAAACTTGACTCGCGAAATGAGGAGTTTCCATCCGTGTGTCTGCAGGATTTGGCTCACGGGTTGGCGGAGCTGCTGAGCTACGAGGGAAACGTGGAGGAGGATTTCTACCTCACCTTCCAGGTGAACAGCCATTAAAGCTTCTAATATCGAGCTGGAAAAAACACCCAAAATGACAAAGGCTTGACTTAAACTGAATCACTTCTGTTTTTAGTAAAACTGGAAAGGATTACTAAATATGACTCAACTTCTCAGTAATGCAAAGATTAAACCAACTTTTAAAAGCTGTGATACTAGAAACTCGCTCATGTCACAAGTATGAATAACAAATTATCAATGGAAAGTTGTGTTACAGTTAAAGCCCAAGACTATTCATACAGCTGGCAGATTTAGATTCAAAGTAATCTTTTAATTTGACCAGCATGTTTCGCCTGACTGGATGTGATAAAGTCGTTTTACCAGACTGAGTCCAGACTTTAATCTGGTAGGGGATCTCTGGAGGACGGTCAAATTTAGACAGAGCTCTGGTTTGGTTTGAATGCATATGTGAACGACAATCGGACCAGAGACTGCTCCAAAAAGCAGGAAGTGGACTATCGCACAGGGCATTCTGGGTAAATGCAACCAAAACAAATGTGTTAGCCTAGCGTTAGCAGCAGAAATGTCTCCTGGTCTTTAGCCAAAGATAAAGAGAAATCCTCCAACCACTAAAATCTGACGCCTCCATCTTGTTTCCATGTGGTGAAGAAGGAAGTTGCTCTCAGCGTCTTCAGAGGTTTTTGTGTCATTTCCTTCAGTGGTTCTTGGTGCAGCGCCCCCACAGGCCAGGAGGGGAACAGGTTGGTTTGACTCAGAGAACCACAGCAGCTGGAGGTGGAGCAGATGTTGAAGTTCTGGCCCCAATTGGACCGGGTCTAACGGACTATCAGGAGGAGAAACAGCCTTACTGATGTGAAGCATTTTATAAATTTCACAGTGGCATCAGCAACTCATCCAGAAAAATCAACCCCCCCGATCAATATTTCCTCTACACAATGATTTAATTTAGTTTGACAAAGGTTTAGATTTTGGTTCTACCGGGTCTAAACTGGGACAGTATGATCCTTTTACCTCCTGATCTGCAGTGACCCCCCCCCCCCAGGGTCCAACCACATCCATCCCTACCTGTGCAGGTAAAATCACTGAAATACACCTGACCTCAGCCAGGTTTTGTTTGGTTTCCCGCCGCACGGTTTCAAGTCTGTGTCTGAATCCCACTGGGTCGCAGCCGCACTGCAGAGCTCCTCTAAATCACGAGAGCAGCACACATTAAGAACAAGACCTGCTACTGAGCAGCGTCACATATAATGGAGTCACTGATGCTGCAGTGGGGATAAATATGGAGCACATGTGGGAAGACAGAATATGTGAAGCCCTGAGCTGAGGTGTTATTTTAGCCCCCAGTGTGATGGACGGCTACTAACAGTTGCACCGCTGTTTCCACCGACCTGCAGAACTCAGAGTCTGACGTGGGTCTGCCTTTTCCATTTATGTCAGTGTTTAAACTCATTTCACTTCTTCTCAAAACTTAATAACCTAAGCTAACTTTTTAAATCCAGATCCCACAGCAAAAACACAATCCTGATCCACAGAACGCAAATAAAGCTTATTCATTTTCCAATTTAGTGACATAAATGTGGAACCGTGGAAAAGTTGTACCGTTTCAAATTTGAAACATTTTGTAATCCAAGTTCTGCCAGAGCTGGACTCAGATCAGAATAAAACTTCAGCCAAAGTTAAAAAGAATAAAAACTCAGGAAATGGTCCGATGTGCCTCAGAGCTTTTCAGATTCTTAAGTAAACATAATGAAAATTGCTGTATGTTTCTGTAACCCGGATGAACCTTGATGACCTCCTGGATACTTGTCGACATGTGAGGTCAACATGGTGTTAAATCCTCTTCAGTCAGAAACTCACCTGCACAAAGAGCTCAGGAAACCAGACAGGAGAGTGTGAGCCAACGCTTCTGTTGCTCTGATGGAAATCTTTACCTTACTTCACTATATAATATTCTGGTTATATAACATTAAGATCTTAGATTTAGATTTTTTAGTCTGTGTTAGAAGAACATCAAAATGAAAAAACCTCAGCAATGCCCATCAATCTGGGAAGGGTTACAAGGTCATCTCTAAACGGTCTGAACGCTGCCATCATAAATTAAGTTAAACGAAGTTGATCAAGCTGATTAAATCGATATGGATTCAGTTATTTGGTCAAACTGAACAGTTTTTATTGCTTGCAGGTGTTCCAAGAGGAGATGGGCGTTGTCAAATCCTACAACCTGAAACCCGGAGGAGATAAAATCTCCGTCACCAAGCAGAACAGGAAGGGTGAGTCTGAGCAAAACCAGAACAGTTCTGCTGTAAATAACACAAACCACCAGTTTACCTCTGGATCCAACAGAGTATTTAACCTTTAATAAACTAATTCCACTGAAGATGCATTTATTTAAACTGAATGTAAATATGGTTTCTAATTAGATTAGTCTATGAATTCAGCTTCCAGAATCCTCTACCTTGTTTGAGGAGTTTATGATGTATTTGTTCACCGTTTCCAAGTAATGGGTCAGAAATGTATATGTGTTCGAACTTCTAAATATGAGTTTTAATAGCCATTGGTTGGTAAGGTTAAAGTAGCTTACAGAGTTAGCTTACCACATGAGCTAAAATAAACTACTATGTCCTGCAGTCTGAACCAACTGGTTATAGTAGCACTAAAATTACAATGCTAATGCTAAGATCTTAATCTAAACTTTGAGCCTCAAAACGTAATGAAAATTAAAGAAAACAAACTAACTTCCAACATTTCTCACATTGTAAGCTACCCATTGGTTTAATCTGAGCTGTATTTGTGAGGTCATTGGGAAAATGTTAACCAATACTGGTGAGGTTAGCATGCTATTGTCCGCAGCTAATGATTGGGAATTTCAGGCTCATTAAAAATGCTTAACACAATGATTTCAGTGATTTATTAAATATGGAGTGTTATGTTGGTCCCTGTTAGCTCAATACCAGATTTATCATTACAACATTAATGCTAATGTTAGCAAGCTAGTGCTGATGTTGTCAGCTAACGTTTGGGATTTTCAGATAATGCCCAAGTTCAAACATTCTACCTACTGAAGGTGGGTTTGTCCTCAAGGATTTCAGAGATCACTTCACTGGGAAAATGTCTACTGTAACTGCTAAAAGGAGGATGCTAACATCAAACTGCTAACACATGAATGTTGTCATGCTAACAACTAGACCTAGAGTTACATATTCTAGATTGGTATGAAAAATGCTACCAGTTACTCACCAGACTTTTCAGATTATTTTTACCATTCTAATGCTATTGCTACCATTTGGTAAATGAGCACATATTTAAATTTCTGCCTTAATACAGAATGCTAACTTTGCTAATGCTAGCAAAGTTAGCATTAGCATTTCATGAGGACTGGTGACTATTTCCAGTGTTTGGGACTTTCAGGAATGTTGAAATGTTAGACACTTTTTGTTTTCAAGCGAAAAATCCATTTTGTGCCGTCCCCGTCCGAAGTTTTATTTCTGGCATTCTGTAAATATTAATTCCTGAGAATAAGAGACGGAAATGCAGAATGCATGTGTGTGGAGGCGGAGTCAATCATCCAAAACAACAAGCGCATGAGGGGTGAAGAAGAGAGCGCACAACACGCCACTGCAGCTTATCACCATGGCGACAACAAGGATGGCAAACCGCCTACAGAGGATTAAGATGAAAACACACTCAGGGAAGCCCTGGATCACTGGACCGCAGCCATGCTTCAGTCTGTTTCCAGAAACTTCAGATCCTAAAAACTGGTGCTCCAAATTTAAACTTAGGATCTTAAAATGAGAAATTTAAAGTGCATAAGTTATTGATTTATCCAACGAGGAGCAGGAAGTGGTAATTGTCTAGAGACCTATCAAACCAACACCCTACATAGTGATTTAAAACTACAACGTGGCGAGGCCAGTCTGTCTGTAATTCACTGAATTGGGAATGAGCTCTAGTGACACAAACTGTAAATCAAAGCACAAAGGTTCTGGCAGATTCTTAGATTTGCAGTTTCTGGTCTGGTTCTGACCGGTACTGTTACTCCAGTGCCAACTTAAGCTCTCCCATTCCTCCAGTCACCTGAGTGATCAGGACACTTTATGTTAGAAGGAAAGCCTCATCTTTCTGCATATAACACAATAATGTAGCTGTTAGCATATCTTTCTGATGACATGCAGTCTGTCTCTAGGGTTTGATGATTTTACTCAACAGAGACCAGAACCTTCTCAAAGGTCCACCAGGTCTGCAGCTTCAAACCTGGCGATTTGTTAAATATTGCTGAGATATTTCTTTTTTTTACACACAGTAATAAAGAAAGGTTCTCTGGTTTAAACTGAGTTAGAAATATGAGTTACATCTTCATGTTTTACGTCCAGCTCTCCGTTTCTTCTCACTGGCAGAAACACGGACCTGGCTGCTGTCAAAGCCTCTATTGTTCAGAACCATGAACTCATTTTCCATCCAGCGGCTCTTGTTAGTGCTCAGATGTAACTTTCTGCCAGCGTCGCCCAGAGAAGCGGCTGCTGCAGGGTTGAAGGTGGAACCTGGTAATGGAATAATGAAAATCCCTCCGCTCTCTTTCCACAGAGTACGTCCAGCTCTACATCGACTTCCTGCTGAATAAATCCATTTACAAACAGTTTGCTGCCTTCTACCACGGCTTCCACAGCGTGTGCGCCTCCGACGCTCTCATGGTGAGTTCAGAGGGCGTGTGTGTGTGTAGGTGTGTGTGTGTGTGTGTGTGTGTACACATACACTGAAGGCCAATGAAACAGCTGGGCGCACAAATCTTTTCTGACACTTTCTAATTCTAATTAAGGCTGTTCAGGTTACATCATGACTATTAAATATTAAATTATTATCATAATTATTTCCAACAGTCTTTATATGCTAATTGAGGCCTGAATATCCTTTTTTTTGTAATTAATCTGCTGAATCGTCATTTCTTGAATTACAAAAAATTTCTCGCCAAGTTTTCTGGCATTTAACAAATAGAAATAATTTTGGTAATTCTAATAAGTGTAAACAAGAAAAGTTTGATTTAACTTCACTCAGTGTTGTGTCTTTTTATTCAGTGTATGTAAACAGCAGCAGTAACGTTGGTATCGAAGCAGGTTGGTCATGTGACAGTGATGCAGCAGAGGATTGTGGGAATCGCAGTAGCAATTAGAAGCTTTCTGGTGGTTTTCCAAATTATTTTATCTGATGTAAAGATGTTTTCTAATGATTGTCTCAGACCTTAAATATAGTAACCTTAACGGTAAAGAACAGGAAGTGAGTCAAACGTCTAATTTAATGACCTCAGTCTCATCCTGGTGACATTAGTCTGTTTCTCATCGTTTCACCTTTAAACTGAAGAACTGTCTTCTTCCTGTCAGAGCTGATCACTTCCTGTGCAGCAACACAGGAAATAAATTATTTTATTGGTCAACTGAACTGCTGATGATTAGAGTTTGTTGTCCGACTCTGTTTGTAGTTCAGGGTTAAAGGTCACCAGCATCACCATATTTCTGCTTCTCTGCAGTGGACACAGTGAGAGGCAGAATGTGGGTCAGAAAAACTCAGAGACAGAAAGTTTCAGCAGGGCAGCTGGAGATCTTTTCATTCTTTTCTTAGTGTGTGGATATACGTTATAGATTATAGATTGTGTTAATGATTAGTTCTTGATAATCTTTTGCTTTAACTGAAAGTTTGACTAACATTTGTGTTTATTCTAACTAATTAGGAGAAAATACTGATTGGTTTAGAGCAGCGTTTCTCAATTCCGGTCCTCAGGCCCCCCTGCCCTGCATGTTTTAGGTGTTTCCCTTCTGCTACACACCTGGATTGAATCAACAGGTTTCTGCAGCACTTGATGGTCATGCAATCATTTGAATCAGCTGTTCTGGAATAGAGGCTCATCTAAAACATGCAGAGCAGGGGGGCCTGAGGACTGGAATTGAGAAGCGCTGATTTAGGGGCATAGAAATAATTTAGCACAGTAGCTAAAGCTGAATGGAGTTGGTGATGTTTGGCTGTAATATTTATTATTTTTATTCAGTTTTATGTAGGAATTATTCTAACGTAAAGCTCTCAGGTATCAGCCAACTGAAAACCAGGATCTGACTCCAGTTTTCCAAATGAAAATTGAATCCAAGAGCAGCTAAGTTATTATATGTGCACTTCCTCTGGCGGCCATAGGGGGGCGCCGAGGAACCAGACCTACTTCCCATGACCTTGGCTGCAGCGGACAAGGACAAACTTCTTCCACACTAAGATTAAATGTTCAGAAAGAGACACTTCAAGGCAGAAATCTGAAACTAAAGAACCATAAAATCTCATATCTGATGTAAAATAATAAAAATGAGTTTTATCCAAAGTTCTGCCGTACTCTGACCCAGATTCTGCCGGTTCCGGCTCAGTTTTTCTCCTCCGTGCTGTCGGTCACGTCCTGCGGCTCCAGGATGTGATGAGGCAGGTCGGTGGGCGTGTCGGAGTTTTCAGCCTTTACTCATTAACTCATCATCAGCAGCATCTTCCTCTTCCTGATTCTCTGTAATCTGGTGGTTCTGATCCACATCTGACTCATTTTCTCTCATCATTCTGCCTTTATGACAGGAAGTTTCAGTTTGACGACTCGGTTGTTTTCACTCCCTTCCTGTTGAGCGACTCTGATGATGCCGTACTTCCTGTTCCTCGTTGCTAAGCGGTTGCTACACCTGAACTGAGTTTGATCTTTCTGGGAATTTTAGCGCAGCGGCGAATGTTGCAGCTTGTTGTCACTGTGGAGTTGCAAGTTCAAATCCTGTTGACGAAGCAATTCTTAATCAAAAATTAATCAATTAATCAAAAAAGGCCATTCAACATTCTCAGAGCAGCAATTAAACCAAAGGTGTAAACAATATATAAACATATTTGTATTTAAGATAATAAAAAGATATTTAAGATGTAAAATCTGTTTTACCCAGAATCCCTCTAGTGGCAGTTTTATCTCCACCTGGTTCAGATTCTGTAAAACTTTTCCTACTGAGCAGCTTTTACATCCAGTTATCAGCCAGTTAATCCAAAACAATCAGCAGAAATATTTTTTAGCTGCAGATGAATCCTTGAAACGTTCACTATAGAAATGTTGTTGACTTTTAGGCAGTAAATATTATTCCATAACTTAAAAAGGAATTAAATTGTTTAGTATCTTTTAGTGTATTTATAATATTGAATAAGAAGGTTAAAATGTGAGATACTTTAAATCAGATTTGATCATTTAATGATCAGAATAATAAAGTAATCCTTCGTTTCAGCCCTAAAACCTGCAGCTTCGTCTCTACAGGAAGAGTGTAAATGTCTGAACATGGTCGGTGTTTTTGTCTCCACTAGAGGAACTTTCCCAGATGAAACATTTTCATGTTTTCATGTCTTCATGTTTTCATATGTGCTGTTTGTTGCTCCAGCTGCTGCGGCCGGAGGAGGTGGAGATGCTGGTGTGCGGCAGCCCGGAGCTGGACATGAGCGCTCTGCAGAAAGCAGCTCAGTACGAAGGCTACAGCAAGATGGACGCCACTGTGAGGTAAACCTGGACCGGACCAGAACCCACCGGACTCTGGCCTTTCCCTTTGAAATGATTTGTTGGTTTCAGTTGTTCGGCTCGCTGTAAGACGTGGGGCGGTCCAGAATCTGACCCGCTTCGTTTCAGACAGGAAAACGAGCTGAAACGGGTCAGAACGCCGAGCAGCCTGTCTGACTCTGAGCTTAGTCAGCACTTTGAGGACCAGAACCTGGTTCCCAGTGCTCCCAGTAAGCAAGGTGTGCTGGTTTTCCTCCAGGTTCTTCTGGGACGTGGTTCTGGCGTTCCCTCCGGAGCTGCAGAAGAAACTGCTGCACTTCGCCACCGGCAGCGACCGCGTTCCCGTTGGAGGAATGGCCGACCTCAACTTCAAGATCTGTAAGATCGACGTTCCGACAGACTGGTGGGTTCATGGGACGTCCAACCGTCCATCTGTCCATCAATGTGTCCACATGTCCATCAATGTGTCCACATGTCCATCAATGTGTCCCTTCATCAATCCATGGGATAAAACTTCAAAAACCAGAGAACCTTCATGCTCCTCCATAACGAATGTAAACCTTTCGGCACAAGATAATAAAAACTAAACCCTTCAGACACAAAACAACCTCAAACGTCTTCAGCTCATCTTTTAGTTTATTAAAATTGTGACCTGTTAGCTTCTCTTCATGTCTTAGCTTCATAGCTTTTAGCTTCGTAGCTTAGCTGGTTGTTTACTATGAGGTGTCATGTGGCAGCTGGGCTGCATGTTTTCCCATGGACAAACTTTCCACAGCATTGAAGCTCAGTGAATGGTCTGGGGCCCAGCAGCTTTAATCTCAGCTGTGTCTTAGACTCTGAAACACCCTGTGTGTGTGTGTGTGTGTGTGTGTGTGTGTGTGTGTGTGTGTGGGAGAAACCACGCTGCTCTGGCAAATAGCCCTCCTTTCACACACACATGAGCAGCTGGGCCTCTATATGGTCAAACAACAGGCCCAGGTCATGTTCCTATAGCTGCACATATACAGATAACGCTGCTGGAGGAATCCTCTTACACACACACACACACACACACACCCATATGGGTCGAGCCCTCAAGGGGCTCCCAGATAACGTGACCCCAGAATGGAGGCCATTGTGTCAGATCTAAAGAAAACTACGTTCACCGAGTTCAAGTCGTGAACTCGCTCACCCTCATGCTGCTGCTGCTGCTGCTGCTGCTGCTGCTGCTGCCGTTGCTGTTGCTGCTGTTGCTGTTGCTGCTGCTGTTGCCACTGCTGCTGCTGCTGCTGCTGCTGCCGTTGCTGTTGCTGCTGTTGCTGTTGCTGCTGCTGTTGCCACTGCTGCTGTTGCCGTTGCTGTTGCTGCTGTTGCTGTTGCTGCTGCTGTTGCCACTGCTGCTGTTGCCGTTGCTGCCGCTGTTGCTGTTGCTGCTGCTGCTGCCGTTGCTGTTGCTGCTGTTGCTGTTGCTGCTGCTGTTGCCACTGCTGCTGTTGCCGTTGCTGCCGCTGTTGCTGTTGCTGCTGTTGCTGCTGCTGCTGCTGCTGTTGCTGCTGCTGCTGTTGCTGCTGTTGCTGTTGCTGCTGTTGCTGCTGCTGCTGTTGCTGCTGTTGCTGTTGCTGCTGTTGCTGTTGCTGCTGTTGCTGTTGCCGTTGCTGTTGCTGTTGCTGCTGCTGCTGTTGCTGCTGTTGCTGCTGTTGCTGCTGCTGCTGTTGCTGTTGCTGCTGTTGCTGCTGTTGCTGCTGCTGCTGTTGCTGCTGCTGTTGCTGTTTTGGAGGAAAGTTCAGCCTCTTCCTGTTTTTCTCTTCATCCTTCCTCATCTTCAGAAACTCTTCAACTTGTTGACATCTGAATTTTTTTAATCACAAACACGTCAAAAAGATGCTTCTGCCTGATCAGGTGGATCATTTTCAGGTCCTGTAGCTCCAACCTGAGCCCACATCACCATCCGTCCACCGCCATACTGAACAGTTGGCCAAAGGCTTTTGGTTTTCTCCTAACCTGGTTTATTATAGTCAAACATTAAAATGTCTAGTGGAGTTGACTGCAGGATCTGTAATGAATTAATCAGGTTTTCATATGAAACTATCGATAAAAATCATTTTCAATGCAAAAACATTTTTGCTGCTAAATCACTGAATAAACAGACAGACGAGCTCAGCAACAAACAAATTTATTATTTTTAATCCTATTTGTTCCTGAAGCAGAAATTCTTCTTTCTTCTTCTTCATCTTGCTTTTTATCAGTATGTTTAATTTACTGGTCATGAAAATTTCCCCGTTTTAGTTTGTGATTCTGGTTCTGGTGTAACAGTAATGTGGGAATAATATGGAATTTAAAAAAATACAATAAATAATTTCAGTGTGATAAAATTTATCTGGATAAGTAATGGAAATGAAAGCGTTAAAGTCCCGGTCCTGGTTATAACCCTTCCCAGGTTGCTGAGCAGCAGCAGTTGCTTCTTCTACCTGAACGCTCCGTTTCTCTGGCAAATGTGAAATCCATACATGCACTCTCATGAACTCAACACATTTACCAGCTTAGCTCTCACCGGCTCCCACAGCACTTAAACCGGGGTGTGTGTGTGTGTGTGTGTGTGTGTGTGGGTCGTGTTTACAGACTGCCGGTCTTTGTGTCAGAGCTATAGAAAATCAGAGTGAGCCCAGTAGCCAGAATATGCTGCCATGAATCCGCTGAGCTTAATTAAAATGCCTCCTTCATGTCTTGCTGGATTTTCCTGTTTTTCCTCTTAAGCTCCTAATCTGCATCTTAAGGTTCCTCTGGATCCTCTGGATTATCTGGCCCGTAAAAACCTCTGAGTGAAAGTAGCTCGGGTTAAGGTTCTGCTTGTTCTGGGCCGGGTTCAGAGGGAACTGACCCAGAGGCGTTCCCAGGTCAGGAGGGAGCAGGAACCCCAACATGGAGGATGGAGTGTGTGCTGGGGGACAACGCTTACACCATGTATCATGTTGTCATGATACATGGTTGGATTTAGTGGTTTAGCATTAGCTTCCACTATATACCTTGTTGATATAGTGTGTTAGCATTAGCAGAATTAATGCTAATGCTAAGAGCCGTACCCTCCTCTTCCTCAGACATGGTTTAATCTGAATTTGGAATCTGGTTTCTATCGACTTTGTAGAAAAAGCAAAAGTTCCTGGTGGTTCTGAAGGCAGAAGAGTTAAAGTTTATTCTGCTGAAAGAGGAGCAGCTCTCTAACTCGTTGATGTCAGGCTGTTTGCTAACGTTGGACTTCCTCTCTGTCTCCTCAGGCTGCCCATCTCTCACACCTGCTTCAACCAGATCTGTTTGCCTACGTATCGAACGCGGAAGGAGCTCAAACACAAACTCACCATCGCCATCTCCAACGCCGAAGGCTTCGGCCTGGAGTGAAGGGCCTGCAGACAGATCACCAACAGAGACTGTCACACTGCGTGGATCTCTGTGGATCTCTGTGGATCAGGAACTGAGCAGGTCCCATTGTCTCCTGATAGGCAGATCAGACCGGAGCTTTAACCCAACAGCTGAACAACGGCTCAACAAACCGCTTCATTTCCACATCAGCTCTGTTGGTTCTGCTTTAACAACCCGATAAACACAAACCAATTGATCTGCAGCACTGTGCAAAAGCTTTACGCAGTTTAAATGTTTATTTCCTCACTGCAGAGCTGAACAGACTCTTCAGTCTGGGAAACTCTGCCTGCCAAGTGAACAAGAGAACAAACCTGATGCCGTTTACTATCCGTTCCTGTTTTAGACCGATGGTAAAACCTTTTGCAGCTTTAAAGTTTTGTTTTATTGATAAAACTTTTGCACAGTATTGTTGATGTTATCTGGAATATAAGTCTGACTAGTCTCTGATCAGTGAAAATAACGTTAAAAATTTCCTTTTTAATGTTGTAACACACTGAGTTCTTGTTGAAGTCAGAAAAGTCCAATCATCAGTGGGTGAAAACGGTGGAGCCTCCAGCATCAGGCAGGTTGATTTTGCAGGAAGCAAACAGAAACGCCTGAAGACTAAACTGAACAACATCCTCCTGTAATGGCTGCCAGTCTGGATTTGAACATGAAATCAACTATTTTGATTCTAAATCTATTGATTTACAAACCGTGATCAGTTTTTCAGAACAGAAACAAAGACAGTTGAGAATCTTTTTGGCATAAAGTATAAATGCCTCCAGTTCCAGATGATGAACTTAAACTAAATCATCTGAATAAACTCCTAAACTTTCATTTTATGATCTGCACACCTGATCCCATATATTTAAATATGGCCGCCATCCAGGAAGGCTAATTATTATTTATGTTAGAGTCACCGTGTTTTCCAGTTGGAGTTATCATGCAACATGTTTTGCTTTTTGCAAAAAGCTCCCATTTCTGCTGCAACATTAACAGCAGAGGCTCCATTTTATTGTTTCTCAGGTATTGATTTGAATCAAGGATATTTTTTTCTGCTCCTGTTTATTCGCACACTGTTGGTTATAAACGGATTAATCAGGAGAATCGAGCTGTTGAGGTTTAACTGAAGGTAAAGCTCATGTACGTAAGCTAGCTTGTTGGACATAACGGTGTTAACGTCTGACACTTTATGATTTCCAGAAATGTTTTTTATTTGCTTTGTTTGCAGCACACTGTTACGACTGAACGCTTTACTCTGAAGAATGCTTTTGTATATTATGAGACGTAGCTTGTGCCTTGTTTCCTGTGACATTGCGGCCAGTTTGATTGAACAGAGGCTGCAGCAGAAGTGTTGCTTTGCAGTGTTTTGTCGGTGTGACGTTCAGGAGCCTGCAGACCGGCTGGTAGAGGAATCGTCTTCCAGACTGGCTGCTGTGTTTGTGTGTTTGGTGCTTTTAAATTATTACTACAGGACGTCCAGTTCGGGTCCAACTGCACCGCCTCCAGATCGATGTCACTTTATCCACACCTTTCCCAGTAACACCTTCCACTTATTGATCGCTCTGCTTGATGCTCAGACCAGTTCTACCGACAACCCAACCTACTGACCCATTTCTCTAAAGCTTCACCTGGTTGGGTTCGGTTTACCTCGGAGATCAAAACCTTGGATCTAGAAATGATTCGTCTTCCAGTTTCAGGTTGGAAAATCAGGGATGTTAATTATTTTATTAGATTGAATTAAAAAGAAAACCAGTTAAAACTATGTTTATCTCTGTGAAGCGGCCATGTTGGATGTAGACGTTGGTTTCTGATGGGAAACATTAAAGTTGGGAGTTGAAATGCAACATTGGATGCATAACTTGAAAAAATCCTGAGCTTTGATGACACATCTAAATATTGGACAGCCTTCAAATCAGTCACAATAACACCAGAGTCCGATATTAACCAATAATCCAGAAATTATTCTAATAAAACTCAATAAATTCTCTGATTGATTGAAATGATCAACACAAGATTCCCAGTTTACCGTCTTCTAGTCCAGTAACTGAACGACTGGATCTAAAATCCCAAACTACATCTACACGTTTACTTTCTGTGTTAAAGTTTAGATGTGAAACATCAGAACATCAAACACACACCACTGATCTCATTTTATAGAATTATGATTAGTTAATGACTAGCAGTTAGTTAAATCCAGTTGGTTATCACTGGTGGCTGAAAGCGTCGAGTCCGGCAGGATGAACTCCAGTGACCAGCGGTGGTGGATCTGTTCCTGCCACTGGCCCGGCTCTAATCTGGGTCTCTGGTTCAGCGGCTCCCTGACAGGCTGTGGTCTGGAAAAGATCCTCGCTCAACATTCAGTTTTCACTTCAGAGCCCCAGAAGCAGCTTCTCCTGACTTCAGATGCTTCTCCACACGTCTGCAGCCCAGAACGTTCAGCTGATTCTACCACCAAACCCGTCTTTTTTAGTGTTGGTTCTAGATCTACGGTACTGTCTGGTCCAAAGTCCCAAATAGCAAACTGACGTATCCAGGCAACGGTGGAGAAACTTCTCTGGCTGCACCGTCCAAATTTACATGGCAGTAATCTGGGTCACTCATTCACTCAGCCAACAATGGATCCTTTATGTTATGTAATGATGGGGCTGGAGCTGCTCTGCTTAGAGACGGACCGGGCCAGAACCCCAGAACCGGGCCGCTGGTTAAAGGCTGGTTTCAGAAATGTGTTTGACTTTGTCTCGGTTCTGTTGCATGTCAAATGGACCAAACTGTGTCAGGCTATACAGTGGAGGAGTGAAGACCCGGTAGAAGATCCGTTTGAAAATAGTTCAAACTGGTTCTCGGGTTTGTTGAGATGTAATTATTTTCTCTGGTCAGGCGTTTAAATTAAACGAGGACGGATCGGAGGAGGAGCAGCTGACCCGTGCATGACCCGGTTTGTAAACCCGCTGTGGCTTTTGTTGCTGTGTAAAGTACAATGATGTGACTCCACAGATATTTGCAATAAACCCAAACGAAGGCTCACGCCTCCTGATAAAAGCGGCTGCTGAACGTGTCTTCATTTGTTTGAGCCGGTGGTGAAACGTCAGATACTGGAAAGAGACCGAGTCAGACGTTTTATTCTGAAAGTCTCATTGAGGCTGATAAGAAAATCGATTATAAGGTTGAATGGTGAAATTAATTTACATCCTACAGATGCATTTTTTAAACTTTAGTAAAGTAGTGGACACTAATTAAAGGGACGGTGGCACAAGATTTTTAATAAATGCTGCTTTTATTTTTTAAAGTCTTTCTTGTTGTGTATTGCTGGTTCTGAACAGTGACCCGGTTGGTAGCTCTGTTCCTTTGCAGCAAACATATTGTCCACTTTACATCTCAGCAGTTTTACCTCCCTTCACCCCCCCGGGGCCTCATGCGGGCCCCATCAGGGCCCTGATGTTGAAGTGATGGAACCTTTTCCTCCGACTCTCAGGTCAGCGGAATCAGTGGCTTCCATTAAACATGTCTTTTTAAATCTGCTTTTGCTTAAATTCATTTTGTGTTTATTTTGGTTACTGAAGTATTTTATATCTCTATCTTGAAATGTGCTACAATGTTTTATTTACCACCTATAACCCCAGTTCTGTAGCTTGTTAGACAGACTCTGCGTTCATATTTCATGTCATCAGAAACTCGGTGGGATGGAGGGGCCGGCCTCATCGTATCAAGATGGTGGACGCTCTGGGTCACAGGGAACGAGGGGATTCCTGGTCCGCATCGCCAGGTTCAGGACAGAGAACAGCCATTAAACAGACAAATCCAGTCCAGGGAAAGTTTGGTTTCCCAAAGGCAGACAGAATCAGCCGGAGAGGCGGGTCGAGGGCAGGAGTCGATTCTCAGCTTCACAATCAGAGACAACCAAAAAGCCCAAGGTCATCCCCCATCCAGAAACACAAAGGGCAACAAGATGGAAGTAAACGTCGGTTGGTCCCAATGATAAGCTAAAGAACGACTAATATACTGATTTTAATACATATAAACTTTAAAGCATCACATCTTATTGTAAATTTAAAGCTTGAGGTGCCAGTCAGTGTGGTTCTGCTGCTCGGCACATTTCTCCTAGTCCAATTCATTCACATCTTTAAGAAATGTCTCTGAGTCACATCAGGTTTCATCTAGAGCTTTTCCTCCTACATTTTTAAGGAGGTTCCATATTCCTGCGGAGTTTAACCAAAGGAAGTCGAAGTATGTTGGTATGTTGGACGTCTCTGCTGAAATCTTCTTGTTCTTGAAGTTTTGTGTTCAGGCTCTCCTTTTTCTCCCCACATCCTCTGTAGGTGTCCGGTTCAGGTCAGGTCTTATCTCCGGTTAAACAAACCAAAGATGTAGGCCACAGCCAGCAGCCCTTTGTCAGTCATTAACCCACCAACAGGCCACCATTATGCCTTCAATCAGCGCGCAGACAGGCTGACTTGGCAGATTTCAGACCATTCATTTTCTAAAATAATCACACAATAGTTGCTGGGTGTTGAGCCAGAGGCCTCCGGCTGGCTCTGCTGAGCGACACAGAGGCCTTTCATTCAGCCACAGGCCTTTCATTCTTTTATCCAGCCGTCATATTGAACGGCCTTCTCTCAAAAATAACTTTTTCTGACCTATTTGTGGAAATTTCCAGAGTGGTTTGATTTTCTTCTCGTTTCTCCCAGTCAGACCAAATCGTTCCTCTGATTTATTCCTCTTTATTTCACCTAGAAACACAGAAACAACAGAAACAGAACAGAAACAGACCTGCTGAATCTGTAATGCCAGAGTCAGTCGGGGTCAGAAACGGGGTCAAAGTCAGAGTCTGGGTCAGTGTTGGGGTCAGATTTGGGGTCTGTGTCACAGTCGGGGTCAGAGTCACAGTTGGGGTCAAAGTCAGAGTTGGGGTCAGAGTCTGGGTCACAGTTGGGGTCAGAGTCGGTCAGGGTCAGAGTTGGGGTCAGGGTCAGAGTTGGAAGTTCGGTTAATCATTGAACCTCATTCTTAAGGTTAAACACATTCACTGCAGATAAACTTGACGTTCTGCTGTTTCTGGGAATATCTGCAGCTGGAGATAATATATACAATAGATGTAGTCATTCTCCCACTTTATTCCACAGAAAGTTTATAAAACAATTAGATAAATTAACTGAGTGAATGCTGAATGTGCTAAACATTTTCAAAATTAGCAAAAGTGATGAACAAAAAGTTAGTTTCCCTGTTAGCGCTTTACTAGAAACCTGTTCATCACTGACTTACTCACAGATTACTTCAGATTTGGATGATTTTTGTTTTGTATTTCTTTAGTGATGTTTTAGGGTTGTGTACTAAAGGAAAACGTAAAACTGGACCTGGTGATGGGAACGGTGCTCCTGTGCTGGTACCATAAAGTCCTTCTATTTGGTTTTGGTTCAGTTAGGGAACGATCCATCCAGTATGGACAGAAACACGACCTTTAGCTGGGATAGACAGAGATACAGCTCTATGTCATCAACAGAACCATGAATTTCAGCTCCAATAGATCAGAAATTAAAATGGGGATTAACATGAAGCCCTGAGGAACTCCACCACTAATTGGAGTCCAGTTCTTACCCTAAATGAAAACTTTCAAAAGTTTTGCAATTATTAGAAACATGATGGTAAATTATAAAAGATTAAATTAAGTCATAAAAGTCACCAGAAACAACACAATAAGAACTTTTAAAAACAGCTTTTGGTTTGTTCCAGATCCAGTTTAGTCTTTGCTTTAACAGTCCATCTGCCTGTTAATGCAACTCCAACATTTTCAGTTTTATCTAAAACTGTTTCCTGTTCTGGTTGAAGCTGAAGCTGCAGAGCATCTCAGATGAAAACCAGATAATTCAGGATGGAAACAACAGAAAATAACACGTAGTTCTTCACCTTTCATCTGAATCCAGCCTCTCATATTCTTCCATCACCTTTTACCTCCACATCATTTCAACTTTGCTCAGATATGATCAACAAAAGTTGATCGAAGGGCCAAAGTGGAGCCGACCAACCGGGCCCAACCTTTTCAAACCCAGTCATTTGGAGACAAACAAGCTGCAGGTTGGCCTGAAGAAAGGTGAAACCAGGGGAACTTTTATATTTTAAAAACACAACGTGTTGTTGTCTTCTGTTGGCCATTGACCCAATCCGGAGTTCAGTCACTCTTTGTTTTCTCTTCTACTGATACCAGATGTTTGTTCCTGGTAGCAGCAACTCAGCGTTGGTCAAGGAGAAAAGTCAAAAGTTACATAACCGACCCAAAGAGTCCAGATGATGGTTAGTTTCTGTGTTATGGATCTAATTTATGTGAAAAATGACCAAAAATAAGCAGAACAGAATGGAGGGATGTAAATGAACACAGATTAAAATGTTTGTCACAGAATTTACTCGTGTTCTCCATGAGCTGGTTTTCTGGTATGTGACTGTTAAAGTCTAACTTTCATCATCCTGAAGTGAAAACCAGAGTGGAGCCTCTCATCAGGTGAGTTATGGGGGCGGAGCTTCCAGTCCCGTCACGTCTGCAGGTCTGAGGAGTTCAGGTCCGAACATGAGCCGGGTGGAACCCTGAAGGGGTTCCTCTCCTTCACAGCAGATTAAACTGCAAACAGCAGATTAAAGGTTCATTTCTGTGAAAGCTCCAAACAGCAAAATTCATATTTTTAAGAGAATCAATGTGCTTTTAATGCTTTTCTGGAAACACGTATGCGTTATACAGCAGATCAGCAGCTGTGCAGAGAAACAGTGTTTCCCATGAAGAAAGCATTTTATCCAGCAGTGGAGCCAGAGCCTCACAGAGGGAAGAGCCTGGTATGCAATGATCACTTTACACCAAAAAACCCAGAGAAATGCATTTTACTGCCAACTTATCACAATATTTAACTCAAACCTGCAACACTTCATGTTTTCAGGGTCAGATTACAGGATTTCCTTTTGTTTGAACAGAGATTAAACACAGATCATTAAAGGGTTCATGGATCGCTGATTTTGGTGTTTGTCCAACAGAGTTGACTCAGTTATGTAACATGTTTCAGATCAGCAGATGGGCTCTATTTATGGTTTTAACACCAATAAATGCATGTTTGCATTAAAAAAACATGATATAATGAGATTATCTTCACTATTGACTCGTCTCTAATTATTTTTACGTTTCAGATTCGGGGCAGAATCACCGTTCGGCGCCAGTCCTGCGTCTCTTCCTGCTGCAGCTGAATGGCCTCCATTGTTCTGCCCCAGACACGCCCTTCATCACACCTGCAGCTCCGCCAGGTGAAAACAACCACACATCATTTCCCAATGTAGCATGACTCGTGCCAGGCAGACCGCCATCATCCTGCAAACATTCAGAGTTTCATCATCTGCATCATGAGGCGTCAGATTCATCGGCTCTGACCCGACCGACTTCTTTAGTCACGATGGACCCGAGGATCCGTCTCAAACCAAATCACAGTGAAATCACAGCAGAGCAAAATAAAATGAGTCCAACTTAAATATAGTTCATTTTAATTTGAATTTTATGTATTCTATTCGGAAAACCAATTAAACAACATCAGAAGACAGAATGACAAAAGAGATTTTAGAGATTTCTTCTTTTTTTGGTTTTTGTCCTACCAAGCTAACAGCTAACTGTGAACGGTGGTTATGACCAACATTCACAGTAAAGTTCTGACAAACAGTTAAAACAAAGTGAAGTTTAAATCACAGAATATACCATTATTACATGAAGTGGCACCACATTAAACTCTGAAAGCTTTAAAACAAAACCAGTCGGTACTTTCCATGAGATTTTTTAACTTGTTTCTGCTGTAAAGTCTGACTGAGCTGTGAAGCTCCAAACAGAACTGGGTTTGCTCCTTTAGCCGCTGTTTCCTGGTGGTTACACACCAGACCTACTGGTTACACACCAGAGCTACCAGTAAACAGTTAAAAACCATGAATACTTGAGACTTCCTCTCAAGTAGGTTTGAAATTTGAGTAAATTTACCCTAAATTCTCTAAATTTAGGGTAAATTTGGTGTTTTAATCATCCAAACACCAAATTAATACTAACAGAAAGCCATCTTAGCACTACCACAGAAGCTAACCGCTCTCTTTGGGTTCAGCCAATCAGCATGAAGAAAGATGTAAGGTGCTCCAGAATTGGCTATTCACAAACTCCAGCCAATAGCGTCTCTAGTAGCATTGAGCTTTAGTGTTTCAGCTTCCAAAGCTGATTTTCCTTCAAACATCTACAGAAAAATTCACAAATGATGAATTTTCTGTAAGTAAACTGAAGTTATGTTGCACAAAAAAATTCAGAAACATGAAACATGAGTTAATGGGGATCCGATGTGATCGCAAGGAGTTAAAGTCTTGCATTGTTTTGTCATTTTAACATACCAGTCACTACCAAACACCAAGCATCTGATCAGATGTTGGTTTTTTACTGCAGTAGAAAAGGAAGCAAACCAAAAACTCAAATGAACATAAAAGTTTAATTAAATTCTTCAGTGTTGGTATCTGTAATTATGTCTTTATGTGACATGAATCCCGCCAGACATGAGGTCGGGTTCTGGTTGGGTTCTGGTCGGTTTTAATCCCTTTTCCATGTTGGGTGTAAACATGCAGCATTGTCCTCTGGAAACAATATTTAAATGAATCTGATCCTATCTGCGCTGGGGAGGCGGATCCATCTGTGGCTTCCAGAGATGACTGTTGGTTTGAAACTGAAATAATTTTGGATCAGATTTTGGAGCCCCGCCCTCTGCAGCCGTCCTCAGCCGAACTCTGAGGCGACGTTCGCCTCGCTGCTGGCTTCACAAACAGCTGCGAGAGCCAAAATAACTCCAGTCACGTCCACCAGCATACACAGCCTCTGTCTCACACTCACTTCATCTGCTGCGCTGCAAAAACACACATTCACGTTTAAAAAGAGAAATTCATAAAGTTTTGTTTGGCCAGAGAGCCCCTCGCTGCTGTTCGGTCCAGTTGTGAAAAAGCTCTTTGTGCTCAGCAGAACCTCTCTGCAGGCTGGAGCGGATCAGGGTTTGACTCAACAGATTTATAGACGTTAGCAAGCAAAAAACAGAAGCTGGCAGCGGGAAGCTGCTGTTACAGAAGCAGCTATTTCAGCTTCATCACGACTTCTTCCTCACTGAGGGGAAAGTCGAGCAGCAGAGGAGAAAAACCAAGACGATACTGAAACCTGCCTGATGTCTCTGTGTTTATGTCAACAGATCAGAAGCAGGTTGGGACTGGTTCCTGCAGGAACAGTCGTGAAGTCTGGAGTGTCTTTGGTTTGTTCAAAAGCTGCTCAGGTTCATGTAAACTCTGCAAACTTCTCTCACCTCATCGTTTGCCTTCCAAAAAATAAACGCAATTTAATAACTTTAAAAACCTGCAGTAAGTTAACAGAGAGTCCTGTGGATGCAGATCCAGCCCAGATCATCAGCCCTCCACCGCCGTGCCTTACAGGCTGTCAGCTGTCTTTAAGGTTTTTATTGACATTTTTCTCTTAAAAACAACAGTTTTTAACAGCTTCATATTTGGCCTTTAACCCTTCCCAGATTGATGGGGAACAACAGTTGCTCCTCTGTCTTTATTGCTGATATTTGATCAATCTGTGAATTGTGTGGACAATGAGAAAGCCGCTTTTTAATGAAGCCAAGGATGTTTCATTATGCATTTACATTTCCAGAACCTCCAAACAGAAACAGAATAAAAATAATAAAAGAAACAGAATCTGCTCAGTTTCTGTCCTGCTCAGAAGATAATATTCATAACTTGATGCATTTCTAATTTTCTTCTTCATGATTTACACCAGTGGCAACTTCTGTTTGTTGATCATGTAATGCAGAAAAACTGTTTTCGTTGCACTTTTGTAAAAAAAACAAAAAAAAACAAACTATTTCAATTTGGCCAAGAAGCACCGCATTCTAGTGCCAAAGGTTTTTAGTTTTTTTTCTAAATAGTTTCCATAAAGGAAATGTATTTTCTAAATGTCAAATTGTAAAATCATTCACTCAGTGGAAATGCAGATAATGACAGGATGTTAGTTTTTTTTTATTGAAAGGAAGAAAATCTGCAGCAGCAGGTTTAAACTGAAAATGATGAAATATAGAATCTGCTGAAGCAAGAAATGGGCGGGGCCTGAAGTTAGAAACGGGGCGGGGCCTAAAGCTAGAAACGGGGCGGAGCCTAAAGCTAAAAACGGGGAGGAGCCTAAAGCTAGAAACGGGGAGGAGCCTGGCAAAGAGTCACGCATCCAAATGTCTGTTTACTTCTGTATGTTTGTAACTTGATGATGAATTTGTTCACATGACATGTAGCAGGTCAGGTGGTTTTATTCAGCACAGAACGGTGGTGGGGGGGTCTCAGTGGGTCTCAGTGGGTCTCAGTGGGTCTCAGTGTATCTCAGTGGATCTCAGTGGGTCTCAGTGGGTCTCAGTGTATCTCAGTGGATCTCAGTGGGTCTCAGTGGGTCTCAGTGTGTCTCAGTGGGTCTCAGTGGGTCTCAGTGGGTCTCAGTGTATCTCAGTGGATCTCAGTGGGTCTCAGTGTATCTCAGTGGATCTCAGTGGGTCTCAGTGGGTCTCAGTGTATCTCAGTGGATCTCAGTGGATCTCAGTGGGTCTCAGTGGGTCTCAGTGTATCTCAGTGGGTCTCAGTGGATCTCAGTGGGTCTCAGTGGGTGATGGTCTCTCAGTCTGATCCTGGAGGAAGGAGTGAGTTGTGGGTCCAGGCTGAGTTTCAGCGGACGGGCAGTTGGCCGTTCTCAGGTTCCAGTGTCTTTTTAAAGCGGCTGCTTGTCTCACGTCAGTAAATCATTGAACCATCCAGACATGATGCAACACTTGCTTCCATTTGCATTCCAGCATTGCTTCAGAACTTTCCAGAACTTTTCCACAAGCATTTTTATTTTCAAAACTAGAGAAACTAAGAAGTAAACTTGCCGTTTTCAGAGCTTTAAAGTGGATCCTGGTATTCGTTAGAGACAACAGCCGCCTGAAAATGACTAAAATCTGCAAATACTTGGGATTAAGATATACCTTAATGTGCATTAATTTGCAGTCAGAACAGACAAGCCTGCAGGAAAACGCTTCATAATCTGATGCATGTCATAAATCTTTAAGCCGTTTATGTAACAGAGATGTTGGGACTTGATAAAACAAACCTTAAAACCCACCAGGGTCAGCCAGAGCCTGGATCACAGAGACGTCTGTCCATCTGCAGATCTCAGGCTCCGTTCCAGATCAGTGGAGGCCGTTTCATGCAGCCGTTCTGATATTCAGGTTGTTTTCCTGATGCTCAGTGTTCCTCTGTAAACACTGGACCGCCTGCGCTGGGTTTATCCTCCTCCTCTGAAACACAAACTGTCCCCAACAGGAAGTTAAGGTCAAAGTTCATCAACAACAGAGGCATTCTTCCCTTTTAGCGCAACGTTTTGGCGACTTTCTGATTACCTTCAGAGTTAGACAACGTTTTCCAACCAGAGGTCAGAGTTCACACAATGAGGCCATCATCAGAGGCTCGTTGTGTCTCAAAACCTCCAGCAGGAAACCAGAAGGCTAAGCTAGCTGCTCCACTGGAGGGTCACTTCTGATTGAAATATCAAAATAAAAGCACTTCCTGTTCAGTTCATTCTGAAGCTCAATAATAATCTATGTGCGTCGACCATTATGTTTTAATAACCATTACAAAATTAAAATTAACTGTTGATGTAGGTGAGGATTTCTGACTTTCAGTGATGTGGAGTCAGAGGACACCTACATGATGAGGATATGATGAGAAAATGTTTATGTCAACCTGTAGAGGCCTGAGATTTGACTAGGACTTGTGGTGAAAGACTTGAGACTTGACTGGTCCCAAACCATCATACAAGTTTCATATTCTGAAATATTTACTGTTTCATAGAAATCTGTAGGTGAATTTACCTTCATTATATAATCACAGATGATTTATTTATGGTTGATATAAATAATTCTAGTGTCACTCCCAGCAGCAGGACAGTCTGACCCGTTTCACTGCCAGCCTGCAGAGCTGACCACTCTGCTGAAGGCCCCATGCATCCCAAATGTTTCCACCTGTGGGAAATGTCGGCCATCAGAGGCAGGAAGTGGCAGGTTTTCATCAGACTGATCTAGAATCTGATCGCTTCCCTTCACTCTGACTTGTGTAATTATTCCATTTGGTCCAGAAATGGAATAATTCTGGTCAGACATTTGATCTTCAGAGCTCCAAACTTTGCTACATTTTTCCCACTTTGTGTTAATTTCATGGAGATCAAACTTTAGTTTTTCAGTAACATCTTTCACTCTGTGTCCTGGTTCTGCAGAGAAATGCTGAGGTTTATTTCCTGCAGGGAAACAAAGCAAATTTCTGGGAGAACTGTCAGTGTAGCAGCGTTCATGTTTGGCTTCTGACTGAAGGAGTTTCTGCAGCCTGAGAGACAGAAGCTCATAATCCAGATTTAACCCGTCGGCTCCTGAACTCACCTGCCCAGTTTCCAGTCATCAACCTGCAGCTCAGAAATATTACTTATTACTCTGGATTTCCTCCTCAGACTTTAATTTCCTTTTTAACGTCAACCTCCGCCTCTTCACCCTTTTCTGACATTTTATTTGTTAATGTTGTGAAATTTATTCTCCTTTACCTGCCAAACCTGAGAGGTCTTTCTCTAATGATGACATTATGTGTTAGATCATTTCAAAGTTACATCATTTTCTTCAGATTGTGTAAATTCAGAGAAAACATTATGAGTCTTCATTTCCTTAGAAGTGTCACAATCATGTCGCAGTTTCCTGAGAGCGTCAGATGTTTTCACACCTCAGCCGGCTCAGATGAACTCTGGCTTGTTTTTGATGTTTGGTCTGGTTTATTTCTGTAGATGTGAATGTAGGAGTCGCTCCGCCATCTGAACCAAATCAACCAGATTAAGACCGACTGAATCAGCACAGTTTCAAATGAACTCTGGAGCTTTTATCTGTGGACTGAATCTGAGTTCGACCCAAAACGTCTTCCTGCAGCCGGGTCTGCATCGGAAAAACGTCTGAAACTTCTCCTCATTATTTGGTTTATTTCAGATCATTTCAATCATGATAAATCCCAGAAACAAACTGATTAATTTCTCCATTCTTCCTGTGGTTCTCCCACTCTGGACCCATCCGACCAGCAGATAGACTGTCTGGATTGTCCGGTCCGCTTCGGGTTCGTTTTTCCTCTGAAGAGAACCGAACCTTTTGACCCCAAACGTTTTTAGACGACCTTTTAAACTGAAATAACTCCGATGCATTTAGAAACACGTGTTTATTGTTGACCATGTTGGTCGTGTGGCAGAACAGGACAGTTTGTTTCCCAATGTAAATAAATACATAAATGACACAATAGCTTTGCATCTAAATACGGATAATTTATGGTTTGACTTGAGAATATCATTTTAAAAAGATATGAGGTTATAAAACTCAGAAAAGTTCAGATTCAGATCATGTTCAGCTTCTTGACTCATTAAGATGATAAATTGTTTGGGGTTTTTCGGGTTTATTAAATGTATTTTCAGCAACTTTGAAGCTACTTGTGTAAGAAATGAAAGTTTTAGTTCATTTTGCTGGTCAACTTGTTGGAATGTGTTTCTGGGTTCTGGTTTTGTTTGCGTGACGTTACAGCCGGTTTGGGCTGCAGAACGTTTTGAGTGGAATCAGCTCAGAGTTCGACCATCACGATCACGTTTTAATAGATTTTTATTTAAAACATGAACTGAAAGCTTTAACCTCTCAGGTCTTTGATGTAATTCTGGTTTGCATTTCTACCTGTGTTTCTGCTGGAAGCTTTTACTCTGAATTATTCCTAAAGAGCCAATAAAAAAGTAAAAACTGGCCATTTAAAGAACGTGTCCAAATGAGACATGGCAACCGATTATTTAACATCTTTGTGTAACATATAATTCTTCCGTATAATAAAACTTTTATGGGTGAAATCCTGAAACTGGGCCGTGTCTCTTTATCTGTTTTGTCCTAACTTACATCCCTTCCTTTCGGGGTTACCTTGTTTCCCCTTGTGCTTGTTTGTACCAGCAGCTGTTCACACTCTGTGATTTTAAAGTCCATGTGAATGCACAGTGTGTGTGTGGGTCTGCTCAGATGCACACACACATCTGAGGTCTCCGTCCTTTTCTCACTGCCAGCTCAGCGTTGCAACACGCAGCTTTGTGAAACTCTGACTTATTATTGCAAAGATAAACAACCTGCTCCATGAACTGGAGTCAAATGTTTGGCACCGTGCAGAGACACAGCACAGCTGGTAGAGCTTAAACAGCTAGTCACAAACTGCTAATGAATGAATGAATGAATGTCATTTATGATGTTAATCTGCAGACTTGCAACAAGTGAAAAAATATTTGTGCTAAAAAAGTCGCACTAATTGCTTCATCAGTTGTTTTTATGTCATCATTTTAACACCTAATAGTTTTTAAAAATAATTAATTAAACTCATTTTTAGAAACCTTAGTGGAAGAAGAAAATTAATAATTTTATAGCATCAAATACAGATTTACTGTATGTAAATACCGGTACTAAAACCGGCTGAGTTTTCTCTGTTTCCACTATTTTCAGAGCAAAGATTAAACTACGTATAACTGACTTATTAATAATTGTTCAAGTCATAAAAATGTTCCTAAACTCAAATCATTTTGATAATAATTTTGTATCCAGGATTAAATTTAAAAAACCAAAGACACCAAAAGAAAATCTAGAATACCAACAGAAAACAGGATTTTAGCTCCAACAAAATCATTTTTAAAGCCTGATGAGTTTGAAAATTGTTTCCTTCTGTCAATAATATTAAAATACAAGCTTTGTTTCTGAAATGCAGGAAAAAAACCAAACATCTGCAAAATGTTGAGTTTAGCCAACATGAGTTTAACTCTGTTTAATGTTTGCAAACTGAATCTAGTTTTTCTGCTGTAGTTTAGTTCACATTGAGTTTAGTAAAACCAGTTTGTTTTATGATTTTAACTCTGATCTGAGTTTATTTCCCCTTGTCCTGTTTTATCCTTTAATAACTCATAGATTAGTAAACCTCATCTCTTCATATAATTTCCTTTAGCTTCATTAGGTGCATGTTAGCTTGGTTAGCTGACATTAGCTTAAGCTAGGCTTACTTTAGCCACCTTTGCTCTTGTTTATTGTGTGATAATTTACTCTCCATTTAATTTGTCTGACTTGTCTGAATTTGCCTAATCTTTTTTATATTTGTGTCTTTTCTTTGTGCCATTTTTTTCTGTAGATATTTATGTTGCATTAGTTTCACATGTTTCATTAGAATCCGAGACAAAGATGTTTTAATTTCAAGACAGTTGATCTTTAAATTATTGTCAATCGATGATAAACCACATTAATGCATTTTTTGTGTTTGCAGTCTGACTTTTCAAATCAAACACTTAATTGAACATTTAATCTAAATGTGAAGCAGTGAAGAGCAGAGCCTTGAGGGACACCTTTTAGATCCAAAATAAAACTCTTCATATGTTGTGAGATATGATTCAAAGTAGTGCAATGTTTTCTACAGGAGTTTGCAATTTATATCTTAAGAATCTAAAACCATTTTAGTTTTAATATCCAACTGAAAGACGTTTAATCTGAGGCTCTGAAAGAAAATTAAACCTAAAAACTAGAAACAGGAAATTTAAAAGGAAGTGAACATTAACATCAATAGGATCCCAGAAACATTTGAACCTAGAAAACTCATAATTAGATACTTTTTAAAGCATAATAATTAAAACTATGTGGTGAGGGACATTTTGCATAGATCCTAAAGCCACAGATGTTTGATGTTTCAGTCATATAATCTATAATTTGTTCTGATTGAAGGATTTCAGCTTCACCTGGACGAGTTCTGGCTGAGAACAGACTCTCTGCCTCCTGCTGGGTTTCACGGTGTTGCATCAGAGGTTGGTTAAGGTGAGTAAACCGGATTCGCCTCCTGGTTCCCATCAGTCAGGTGATCTGAGTGTTGAGCAACTGACCTGGCTGACCTCCATGTTTCACACACAGTCGGATGTATCAGTTTGATTCTGTCAGTGATGAAGGTGGAGGAGGTTACATCCAGAGACTCAGCGAGGCGGTAATCTGACTGTGTGTAAAAAAAATCCAGTCATAATCTGATTTTGGTCGTCGATGTTTTAAACGATACTAATAACCTTTTTTAAATTAGGGAAAATTTTTCTAATTGAAGTGATGAGAAGTGAGAAAGATTCTCTGAGGGACTCATCAGAGACATTAATTAAATATTTAGCTACCGTTTAGTTTATTTAGTTAAGTTAAATATTTAGTTTGAACTACATAGAAGCTGTTAATTTTTGACAGTGTAACTTTACAAGCGACCTTTGACCCATGGTGAGAACCAGGTTTTTTGCATCAGACCCAACAGAGAATGATCGGTTTCCATCTTGAACCTTCATACTGAAACTGACGGTGACACATTCTGGTCTTCTAGATTCTCACAGGTTGTTAGCTGGTGACCTTTTGACCCCGTCGTCCATCTTGCTGGATCATCAGCCAGCAGTTCCCCGTTGGGTGAAGTTGCTCCATTTTGATCAACTCTTTATCCACTGCAGGTTTTCCTCAGCAGAAGGAGAAAGTTTCCTCTTCCACTCAGAGGGAACCAGGATGTTTCCAAACATTGATCTTCCTCTCATCATCATCATCACCTCACAGTGGATGCTGCTGGTTGGTTGTGATCAGGTCTTCTTTTCTCCAGCTGATTGGTTGTTGATCAGCAGGACGGGTGGCTGTCACCTGAGGAAACCCGGACCTGCTGGCCTGCAGGCGTTCTCTGAGCGTGTCAGAATGCGGTCCATCAATCAGAACCGATTTTACTGGCTGTCAGAGTTTGGCACTTCACATGTGAACAAATGTTTTATAGGAAGGAGAGCTGCCTGCAGACAGTCAGGCCTGGAGTCTCTGCTGCTGCTGCAGTTTTTATTTTGTGATCCTGTGAGTCCTGAAGGATTTTGTTAAAATAAAAATCCACAGATTTAGACTCTGTGTTACTGTGGAAACATTATAACCTTCCTGCAGAAACAGGAACTTTCCATTCATCCATCCGTGCTTCTTAAAAGTAAAATCTGGAGGTTTGAATCAGGATTATATGGCATTTTAATGTAATAAATGTTTCTTATATTTTAAAGTGAAGTTCCTGCTCTACTTGATTGTCTTTCTAATTTAATTTCCACTTGGTATTTTGAATATATTCACTGCTAACGGCTTCCAGCCCCCCTCTCTGCTCTTTCACCTCCGTTTTCCCATCAGCTCCTCTAAATCCAGCAGCTGACCTTTTCCACGCCGCTCTCACGTGCGAGCAGCTGTCAGAGCGAACTGAGCGGCTGTCAAACCGATCACCTCCCCCAGCAACGGCCAGCATATTTCTGCTGCACAAATGTTTCAGAGCATTATGTAAGAAGGCCTGAGGACGCCCTGCAGGATGCTGCAGAATCACAACAGTCATCTCTACATCAGCTGGATTATTTTTATTGGTTGAGCCTCATTAAACTGATTGGTTCTCTGTTCCTCTGGGATTTAGTTTCCATGACGGCTCTGCCTCGTTCGGCTTCCTGTGACATTCTGTCCAGGACTTGTATGTCATCGCCGTGTTGTGTGACTTTCAGCGCCGTGCAGTCGGGCCTGCAGAATCAGAACCACAACGCAGCTGCTGCTTTGTTTCATCTGACACTTTAAAACCTGCAGCTACAACCAGATTCACACCACATAAAGATTTATAGGTTATTTTCATAAAATGTTTTTCCTTCCTTGGAGCCAGAGAAATAAAAACAACACAACAAATTACATTTTCACAGCAACAAATAAAAGATTGACTGAAACTGATTGAGGAAATGACTTGGGCATCACTCCTGTTCTGTTGTCTCCATACTCAGTGAACATACGTATGTCATAAATGACTTAAAATGTCGTTTCTATACCTGATGATCTCAGTCGCTGACATGTCAGACGAGTTTCCTGGTGTTTACAGAGACGTTTAGTTTTTCAAACATTTCGTCCTCAGAACAGAAGAAACGCCCTGCAGCTTTCCTCCCAGAACAACGCGAGGCGTTTGGATCCGTTTATCTCACAGTAGGAGAACACAATGTTGGACGCTGCTGTCCTGTGTCCAGGCTGGCCTAGTCTAAGCACAAGCTTACATAACTGCAGGTAGCTGACCCAGCTGTGGTGATCAGCTCCTGCAGAAAACACACAAACTGAACAAAGCAGCAGCACTGAGAATAGAAAAGGAAAATCAGCTCATGTGGGACTCAGCGAAGGGACATGTATGTAGGACAGAGAACGAGCTAAACATAGCAGGACAGTGAAGGCTGGGGTGAAACATGCCTAAATTACCCAACCAGGGCAAAACAGAGAATCTGGAACCGGGATGACAAACTGCAGTTCAATGTCTGGAGACGAATCTGGGAGATTTTAGGTTCAGTGTCCTCAGATTTCATCATCAAGCGAGTTTGCTTTAATTATGTCTTTCTGTCCTTGCTGCAAAAAATAACATCATCATCCAGCGTGCCAGATTCAAAAATATGGGGAAGCGTTTCCCTGGAGACTGAAAACTGAACTGTTGTAGGATGTTTTCACCTGATGTGCAGGAGACTCGGTTTGATTGATGACTTGTTCCACCTCCAGCTGCTGTGGTTCTCTTTCTCTCTGCTTTGAGTCAAACCAACCTGTTCCCCTCCTGGCCTGTGGGGGCGCTGCACCAAGAACCTCTGAAGGAAATGACAAAAAAACTTCTGAAGAAGAAACTCAGCGCAACTTCCTTCTTTACCAAATGGAAACAGATTTTAGCAGTTGGAGGATTTTTATTTTGTTTTTCGCGTATTTACCCAGAATGCCCTTCGCTGTAGTCCACTTCCTGTGGTCTCTGGAGCAGTCTCTGGTCCGCTTGGCGTTCACATATGCATTCAAACATCAGAGTTCACTTCAACTGAAACTTAGGCAGGCGACACAGTTTTCCCCTTTTTGGTCTTCATCAGAATTCAATTAGCTTTCACTCACAAAACGAACCGGACTTTCTACACAAACGGACTGGAGTTGGATTAACGTGGACTGGAGTTGGATCGAAGCGGACTGGACTGGGCTGGTGTGAATGATGCTCCTCCTTGTTATATAATAAAAGTTTAAATTTGATTGGATAAAAAGTTTAACTCAGACGGTGTTAAAGCCACACCCTGGATTCTAACCCTGTTAAATATTCAGGAACTTTTGTGTTTAAACTCCTTTCATCCCTTCGGTTCTGTACATTTTTTACATCTATTGCAGGTATTTCTGCTCTTCCTCTGTAGGACGTACCGTTTTCTGTTAAATCAGCTCAGATGCAGAGAGACACACCCAGACTCTCATTCACTCCTATTAGATATCAGGTGTAAATTTTTATTTCCAATCTGGACCGAAGGATTTCACAAACCCTCAGATCAACAGGAAGCCTGCAGACACATAAACTACCCAGGAATCCCTGGGTCCTTTGTTCACCTCAGGGACGTTTTTCAGCTCAATCATCCAGTGTGAGTGTAAAAGCTGCAGAGCAGTGAACGCACCTCAGCGGTTCCAGGTGAACGTGTTGAACTGCGGCTGCAGGAACTTCATTCTGTCCTGGAGAATGTTCCCTGGAACGAATCGTTTCTGTGTCTAAAGGGAAACAAGAAGGACTTTGTTTACTTCAAAAGATATGAAAATAGAATAAATAATATGTGGCTGTTTGGGGTGATTTTTAAATTGTGTTAATTTGATGAGTCTTTTCTGTCTCCGTCTCTTCAGAAAGACTCTCTGTCGGCCCGACTCACATGGATCGGTTCCAGTCTGTTAGCCACCAAACAAAGAGTCATTTATGTTTCCTCCCAGAAACAAACAGAAGCAACAAGAAGCTCAGGCATGCGTATGAATCAGAGGCTCTGCAGTCTGGGAGCTTTTCATGTTTTACTCCATCAGAGGTTCTGCTTCTGAAGCAAAAACACTGGAGGCTAAAGAAACGTCTGAAATATTCAAAAATACAATACACAACTAACAGTAAGGTATTTATCAATGCAGCATTGTTTAGCGTTGCTGTTTAACACCAAAAAATAAGATGCAAGAATTTGAAACTGAGATAAAGTGTAAAAAAGCTAAAGATGAAAATAACAACAAATTACTAATTAAAATAACCTCAACCAATTAAACACTTTAAAAAAGTAAACTAATAAACAACAGAAATTACAATGAATGAAGGAAAAATAAATATATACATAAATTATCCATTAATAATAGCTGAATAAAAAATATCACAACCACACTTCAAATAAACAATACCTGATATATCAGTAACAAAAATATGATAAACACATATAGATGAGAAAGATAATACATAAATAATAACATAAAATAGTATTAGATAAAAAATGGAACATTTTATAATAACTGTGAATAAATAAAAATGTATGTTTAATTTGATCTTTAAGTTTGAGGCTTTCACTGCAGCCTCTGATTCTGCAGCTCCAGTTTCATTTTAGTTGCTGCTGCTGCTTTTATCCATGTTGACATCAGAAATGTGACCCCAGGGTCGGCTGACCCCCGGGGTCGGCCTGGGTTCAGGTGACCGTCAGACATTCAGCTCATCAGCAGTTCCTGCTCAGAGCCACAGAAACCTGCTAACAAGCCGATAATCGGTGGCAGGGTCATGATGGAATCCCAGTAGAACTGAAACCAGTCAGTCAGAAAACCATCAAACTAATTGCTTCTATGACCAGTTTGTTGTTTTACTGAAACAAACAAGTTTCCCTTTAAAGGTTTTCATCTTTTAGTTGTTCCTGTATATTTCTGATGATCAGACTGCAGGTCATCAGTCTGCATGGCTGCTGCGTTTGGATGTTACGTAATCTCCTGGAATCAATTCAATGTCATTTTTAATCTACGTCTCTTCCATCTGTTACGATTCATATCGTTTTGTAACTCATGACGGATTTAACCAGAGGCAGAGAACAAAAGCTCTGAGTGATTGTTCAGCTCCAGTTTAAACAGGTCAGTGGTAAAAATAAACTGTGAGTCTGAAGCAAAGCAGCTGGAATCCACGGCTGGATGGACCAAGGTCGGCCTGAGGTCAGAGCTGTGAATATGTAGCGGCCCGCCTTAAGCCGCTCTGCTGGCAGCCGTCCAGGCTCTCCAGCTGATCACGCTGCCACGGCGTGGACCGGGCGTGACGGATCAGGCCGCATCACATTTCAGGATCCTGGCTGCAGCCACAGGAAGACGGGAATGACGGGAACAGCAGCGCTGCATGGCGAGGTGTGAGGGCAGAGCCAAGAACCGCTCCAAGAACCGCTCCAAGAATCGCTCCATGGTGTCGCCAAAATATGTAGAGGCAGCAGCTGGTGTTGATTACAGTTTATTACAGCGGAGAATGATCGCCTCATGGTTTATATCTATTAGGTAACATGAAACAGCAGAAGAGACGCAGGGAGGAAAGTTGTTGTGGAGGTTCATTAGTTGATGAGGAGATTCAGAGACCAGCAGCTGGACTGACTGAGAGCCAGAGATGATCACGGCTCTGGTAAAAACACAAAGTAAATGATGGTGTCTCTACTGACACGTCTCTGTTATCAGAACAGGCAGAGAAAAAAAGATTACACCTTCAACATCCACCTTTTAAACAGATGTAATAGCTGTTAGCTTTAACTAGGGACAGGACCAAGGATGCCTTGGCAGCAGCCATGTTTGTCTGTTTTAATCCAACTCCAGTTCGTTTGTCTAGAAATCCGGTTTGTTTGGGGAGATGTGAACCAAAACACAAACTCTGAAAACCAAGTGGACTGAAGACTGCTCCACAGACAGGAAGTGGACTATAACACAGGGCATTATGGGTAAATAAAATTAAAACAAATACAAGTTTCTAGAGCTAGCAGGAGAAATGGCTCATGATGTTTTATCGAAGACAAAAGAGAAATCCTACAGCCACTAAACTCTGACGCCACTCCATGTTTATTTAGATTTTGTGAAGAAGGAAGTTGTGTTCGGTGTGAGGAGGGGAACGGGTCGCTCAGAGGGTTCGGTTGGTTTGACTCACAGCTCTGTGAAAGAGAGCAGCAGCAACTGGAGATGGAACAAATGTTCAACTGTGGTCCTAAATCAAACAGTCTACCGGATCATCAGGTGGAAAAACAGCCTAAAGCTCCTTCAAGAAGCTGAATGGGGAGAAATGTCGAGCAATTTCTACCAGAACATCAGGAACCATCAAAACCACAACAGAAAGATGGAGGTTGATGAAAGAATGCATCAGGAACAAACCTGCAGAGCTGCTGACTCATCTGCTTCCAATCAAACTCATGCAGGTTAATCCAGTGTTTCCTAACCCTGGTCCTCAAGGCACACTGGCCTGCATGTTTTAAATATCCACCTGCATCCACCAGCAGGTTGCTGGATCTCAGTCCAGCTGGAAATCTTTTGTGGAAACTAGAAAAAATGACATGTTTGAATTGGTTTACAGACAATAAAGATGTTTCTTAAAGAGTTGAAGCCATCATAAAATCCAGAGGAGTTGCAACAAGGTCCTGACTGGTTTGGGTTTGTGATTCCATCAAGTCAACAAACGTCACTGAACATTTCTCTTTAAAAGGTCACAGAAATCCCTCCTGGATGAGATTTAAGGCGCTGGCTGCATTATGACCCCTGCTCCTCTGAAATGGTTCACATGTAGATAAAACCACAACACAAACTTCTAGAAATGCTTCAGATTGAGGTTATCCTCTGCTGCTGATACCTTATCTCTTTTTCAGTCATCCTCTCCCATTTTATCGCAGAATTTTGTCATCGTTCGTCAAATCTACTCTTCTTCCTCACCCTTAAGCTGTAATGATGTAGATAAGTTGGTAAAAGATTTTCAGTCTAAAGTCTCAGATATTATTGATTCCAATAAAATGAAGGTTGTGTCTGGCAGGAAGAAATCTCCATGGAGAAATACACAAACAGTTAGATCTGCAAGACAACTCTGCCGTAGGGCAGAACGAAAATGGCGTAAAACTCAACTCCACGTTCATTGTGACATCTATAAAGAAAGTCTACGTAACTATCATTTAACACTAAAACATGCAAGAGAGGCTTTCTTTGCAGATGTCATAAACAAAAACATTAACAATGCTCCAGCTTTATTTGCAACAGTTAACAGAATCACAAACCCTCCTATGATGTTACCGCCTGAATTCCAATGTTTTGCCGCCTGCAACCAGTTTTCCAGCTTCTTTTCAGAGAAAATTAATAAAATCAGAGGATTAATCTGTACATCCACTATAAAGTCAGAACCAATGCTGAGCCCAAACAAAACAAATACAGGAAAAATGACCCAATTCCAACTACTTAGCTATAAAACCCTAGAAGAAATAATAAGTCAGTGAAGCTCCAGTTCCTGCTGTGTAGATGTTCTAGATCTATAACTCTAGAACATTTCTTTACCAAAGTCCTGCCTGTCGTTGCTGCTGATCTGATCCAAATAGTAACTCATGGCTCTCGGCAGGCGTTTTCCCCCAGGCTTTAAAAACATCAGTAATCGAACCACTGCTAAAATCACTACTGCAGAATTACAGGCCGACCTCTGACCTCTGACCTCCTGTTCATCAGCAAAGTTATTGAAAAAACTGTTTAGACAGTTAAATAAATTCCTAACGATAACCAACCGCATTGACTACTTCCAGTCTGGTTTCCATGGTTACCACAGAACTGAGACTGGCCTAGTCAAAGTGTTAATGAAATCCATATAAGTAAAGACTGTAGAAGAACAACAGTGCTGGTTCTGGTTCTGGTTCTGGTTCTGGTTCTGTTGGACCTCACTGTCGATCATGTCATTTTACGGAATCGACTGGAGAGTTGGGTCGGACTCTCCGGTCCAGTGCTTAACTGGTTTGAATCTTACATAAAGAACTGGGATTTCTTTGTTTCGATTGGAAACTTCTCATCAAAGAGGTCAAAGGTCACACAAAGAAGAAGAAGAAGAATGAGCCAGAGACCCAATGATCAGCTGAGTTTTGTTTTCTTGTTGGTTCTCTCTTCTTTATCTTTTCCTGACCCCCAGGCTGTCTGACATCCCATCCTAGGTTTCTGCTCTTGAACTTTGACCTTTCGATGTTTTTTTTTTTGTGGTTATGTTGTTTTCATCAATTACAGTCACAAGAATCTCAGATGTAATTTAGCTGAATTGTACTTTATCTTGTAAATCTCCATATTTCTGATTCTGAACTCCACTGAACCTGTTGACTCCTGTGAAATTCTGCAGATCAAACCAAAACACTTCTCAAAAACCTTCTGACTTAAATATTTATATGACAACAATTCTCTTTTACAGTACATTACAAGCAAAATATAGGACATTTATTCAAACTGAGCACCAACAGTGACTCTGTTGGTCCTAAAAAAAGATGTCTTCATTTTTTCTTTTGCTGTTCAGGTTGAAACAGCAAAACCTACAAAGGAACCAAATTTTCAGTTTCTTTCTGGAGCTTTATGAAGTCAGTCAGCATAAAGTTTATGCAACAGAGTGTGAATGATTTAGTTTCCATATGGAGACAAGTCAGACTCCAACTAGAAGCTGCTCTTTTTGTGATTTTGCCTCTGACCTTTGAAGCGACTCTGGAGGATGGATTCCCAAACTGACGTAACTAAAACCCAAACAGCAACACTTGTGTCTTTGGCAACACTGTTTACAGGGATGCATGCTGAGCAGCTCCAACAGTGTTTATCATCAAAAAGGCCTGCAGCTCCTATCGACCTGATGGAGGCGCTGTGGAGAAACCCTCTGACTGCGCCGCGCTGCCGCATCGATGGCCGCCGATAGCAGAGCGAGGATCATTGATCCCGACTGATGTGTTCGCTCTTATCACCTAAACCTGAGGACCTGAAAGTGTCAGCCTGGTTGGGTGATCCCAGCCAGGACCTTTGACCCCCAGCAGACTGCTGTGTGTGACTGTCAGCATGTTGCTGGTTCCTAGCAGCTGGCTAGCACCTGCTGCTGTTCAGTCTGACCTTGGAGTTCATGCTGGTGGTGTTGGGATGTTTCCTGGAGCAGGCTGGATGAGATGGAGGCATTAAATCAGACTGAACCTTTCCTGTTTTGGTAGAGCTGCACCAGTCGGGTTTATGCTGAGTCTAAGGACGTTTTCTCACCTGACAGTCCAGTAGACTCGGTTTGATTGGGACCAAAATGCCAACATTTGTTACCTTTTCAGTTGGTTTGATTCACATTTCCCCAAACAAACCAGACTTTCTAGGAAAACAAATTAGAGTTTGATTAAAGCGGACTGAGCAGGGCTGGTGTGAATACGACCTAATTTCCAGATTTCTGAAAATGAAACTAGCTGTTGCTCATTGAAGCTAGCTGTTGCTCATTGAAGCTAGCTGTTGCTCATTGAAGCTAGCTGTTGCTCAGCAAAGCTAGCTGTTGCTCAGCAAAGCTAGCTGTTGCTCAGCAAAGCTAGCTGCTGCTGCTGCCCAGCATGTGAACAGTGATAACTGAGAGTTTCTCCTCTCTGGAGACTCCGGCTTACTTCCTGCTTCCAGCGTTCCCAAACTGCTTCTGTGAGCTTATTGGCTCTGAAAACAGCTGCTGACGTTGGTGCATGGAAGCGAGGACATTTATTAAACACAAGACGCCATGACACATTCTTTTTTACCGCATTATGTAACTGTGTGGTCTGTGTGGTCTGAGCTGCTGTTTGAGCTGCAGGCCGGCTGAACTCTGATAGAAAGCTCAGACTGAATCCTGAGACGGTGGAGAATCGTTTCTGTCATGAAGGAGATTCTGTGGTTTCAGTTTCTCCAGAAGGAAACAACAGCATGGAATAAGTTCTGCTCTGGTTCCTGTAAAGGCAGCATTGGACCGGCTCAGTTCTGACAGTCAAACAGCTGCAGACCTGGAAATCTCTCCGTTTCCATATTTGGTGAAATGGACCACAGGACAAGCCTCTCATAGCTTCGTCTCTGGATCCTGCCTCACACTTCCACAGAACTTTAAAGGTTTCATACCAGAGAGGTTTTATAGCCTGGTCCCGGAAGACATCGGGCCCATGGTGTGTATAATCACTCCAGAACACCAGAACTCTCCTGCAGGCTGCTGCAGCCAGAGAACAGAAACAACCAGGTCTTTGTTCCTGTTTTCTCTTCACAGTTAGCTAAACCTGAAAATGCATGAAGCTCTCCTTCATTTTGCGTTTTATTGGAGATTTTTGGCCCTGTTACATCCATAAAGAGTAGTAAAACCTAAAAGCAACTTTTTTGCTGATAAACAATCTAAATAGGTTATCTAAGGTTCTGCCTGACATTTCTGTGTAATTTTTTTAAAATCTGCAATATTTTACCTGAAACCGTCTCAGTGCTGCCCTCTTTAGGTTGAACTGTGGCTACTGCAGTTGAATTTTCCTATTGGTTCCAATGGTTTAGCTTTACATCACACAGCCGCCCAGCGTTGGCGTTTCTGAACCACAAACGCAGTGGTTCAGAAACGGCTGGTTTCACATGTTACCATAAAAATCTTCAATAACACAGAAAAATAAAACAAACCTCACTAGATTTGTTGCTAGTCACATTTTTTAATAAAAGTCTCTACAGGATTTGAAAAGACACTAAATATAGCAAGATAGATGCTAATTTGGGAACAGTGCTCCCTCCTCCTGACCACAGTCCACTTTACCCTCCACTCATCCTCACACTTGGCCACGCCCCTCTGTGTCTCTTAGCTCCGCCCACCTGGGTGGAGTTATGCTTTTAAAAGGGGCGTAGTTCCACCTTAATGACTGAATCCACCCATTTGGACAGAGAGTAATGGGGTGTTATCTGTTTCCATAGTAACTGATGGGACCAGTTGGTGTGTCCAGTCTGGATCTTCTTCTTAACGTCTGTAATTCTGTCCATCATGGTGAACATGGACTGGTGGATCAGATCCAGGCTGAAGGTGATGTTTCATTTCTTCTGTTTATTCATTACTGATCTCTGGGGTTCAGGTCTGGTTTTCTGACCAAAGGTCCAAAATTTAAGAGTTCTGGTCTTCAACATCTACAACAATGGAGGATTCAGTCTTCCTCTGTCCCTTTGTGGTTCTTCCTGCACAGTTGTGGTCTGTCCTTGGTGGTCTTCTTGGACAGAAGTGGATTCTTTGTCCCAAAGTCATCAGTATGTTCATCCTCATATTGATGGAGAGTTTCAGCTGCTTCATGCTGTACTGACATGAGGTTAGCTAGTAGAAGTGGGATTAAAGTGAAGTGGGTGAAGGCTCCAAGGTCACCCAGGAGGTCATAATCTCAGTCTGAAGGGATTATCTTCTCAGACGATGTGGAAGCTTTAGATGATCCATCAGGTGATTGGAATGGATGGAGACGTGGAATCCTCTGTCATCATTAACTTTTCCTCCTGACTGCAGCGTCTGCAGCTCTGGGACGGTTTACAGCAGCGACGGACGCTTCACTCTGATGAAAGTGTTGCTTCTGAAGGGCTGCAGCCAGAGTCTGACTGGTATGGAAAGAACTGAGGAGTTGTTACTGAGAGGAAGTTAATGAACTTCCATCCATCCATCCATTTTCTAACACCCTTGTCCCTGGTGGGGTCGGGAGGTGCTGGTGCCTCTCCAGCTAACGTTTCGGGTGAGAGGCGGGGTCACCCTGGTCGCCAGACTGTCGCAGGGCAACAGGGAGACAGACAGGACAAACAACCAACCACACCTAGAGAGAAGACCAGTTAACCTAACAGTCATGTTTTTGGACTGTGGGAGGAAGCCGGAGAACCCGGAGAGAACCCACCATGCACAGGGAGAACATGCAAACTCCTTGCAGAAAGATACCGAGCCGGGAATCGAACCCAGGACCTTCTTGCTACAATGCAACAGTGCTACCAACTGTGCCACTGTGCAGCCCCAAGTTAATGAACTTTAAGTTTTTAATTAAAATTATTCATATCCATAAACTGAATGGAGGTCTCTTTAATTAACAACTTACCTTCTGTTACACCCATCAGGCGTTTAGATGACCAAACTGAACAGATCAGACTGGCTCCATCCTAATAAACCGTCACCCCTCAGTGGGGTACCACAGGGTGCAGATTTAGCCCCTTCATTTGCCTTAAATTTGCTTCCTTTGACCCCATATTGAGGAATCCTGGTGCTTATCATCTGTTACGCTGATGACAGTCAGATTTATGTCACACTTACACAAAGAAATGTAAACTGTTCTGTTTCTGTCATAATATTTCTGTCATAATATGACAGAAATATTGTTTCTTTGGACTCCCAGCTGCCCTGTGACGATCATATTTAAACACAGATTGTATTAAATCTTAGCTGTAAACATGACTGAGCGGCTTTGCTGTAGGTGTTAGTACGGCGTTGTGTCCGTTGCCATGGGGACAGCGGGTCCTGTGGTTCTGGAGCCTCCAGATGTACAGTTTCACACGTGAACATGTGCGGGACGGCAGGTTGTCAGTTCAGACTCTCTGGGTCAAACTGCTCTGATAAAACTGGAGCAGAATCAGTCTGAACTCGTTCAGCACCAAACGAGTTCTGTGGTTTCCTCCTGTCGGGTCGCTGCTGATGGCAGAGGAGCAGAAAACCGTCTGTCCATCAGAGAGGAGAGATGAACAAGGACAGCATGGAAATTAACCATCTAAATGTAAAGATAAAAACATCCTAAACATGAGAGAATCGTAATAAATTCATGTTGTCTGTTGTCTAGTTTTACAGAGTGAATTTCCTGAAACATCAATGTGTTAAAATCAGCAGCAGCAGCTGATGGAAAGTCCAATAAGTTAACACCCCGACCCACTGGGTCGATGCCTGACGCCCAGCGGCCAACACCGCACGGCCCCCACTTATCCCATCATGTTCCCATCAGGGAGCTGCTTTATCTGATGACCTTTGACCCCTCCACTTGCCAATACAAGTCTCACTGAGAGAGTCCATCCCAACAGCTAAATATACACATCATAATGTGTAAATACATCAGAATATGAATACATTTATCATATTTCTGTTTCCTTTGCATTAAAACCTTATTATAGAATAGAATAGAATAGAATAGAAGTACTTTATTCATCCCAGCAGGGAAATTACTTCGCAGTTACAGCATAGAGACAAGACACAATAACAACTTATTTAACTTTATACGTTTATTTTGAACAATAATTCAAGAAATATGATACAGATTGTGATTAACTGTGTTTAAGGGCTGGGCTACAGCTCATTACATAAAATAAAATCAACAAAAATAAACTTTTAGAAACCCAGATCCATTGCTTGCATTAAATGAATGTCGTTCCAAAACATCAGCAGCTAAAGATATTCCTGCTCCAAGATGAAAACCAGGAAAAGATATTTAAACAATGAGCTTTATATCAAGTCCTGAAGTTACATGTAGAGAAGTGGATGTTGAGCGACCCAGATCCAGGCTGGACTCTGATCCAGAACCGTCTCAGAGATCCAGGCTGGACTCTGATCCAGAACCGTCTCAGAGATCCAGGCTGGACTCTGATCCAGGACCGTCTCAGAGATCCAGGCTGGACTCTGATCCAGGACCGTCTCAGAGATCCAGGCTGGACTCTGATCCAGAACCGTCTCAGAGATCCAGGCTAACTGAATTAACTCCTAAATGAAACTCGGCTCTGTGGAAACTTGTGAGGCTTCTTTATAACTGGAAGAATCGGCTGATTGTATCAGATTTGTGGCCAGTAAAACCATTAAAAATGAGATGAATCTTGATTTCATTTCCCTGAATTCGCCTTGACAACAGTTCTGTAGAAGCATGACTCAGCAGTTTCTCAGCGTCATGTTTTCATGTTTCCACACAGCATCATAATGACACATGTAAAGAGTCTTCATTATTATTATTATCATCCCTGCAGGAATCGACTTGTTCACTCAGCATCAAACCAGATCAGGACTGGAGGGTTTTCATCTGTAAACCAGTTCAGACAGTTTCTACTGGTTTGCTGCTCTGAACCCAGTAACCACACCAGTTCAAGGCCAGCCTCCCAGAGCTCAGCGTGTCAGTCACCAACCTGAACCACATCCTGAAGGGTTTTATCTGCAGAAGTGGCAGGAAGTCTATTTGTGGAGCAGGCATCTCCAGACGCTCCAGTAACGAGCTGATACTGGAAACGCTCTGGAACTGGGAGGCTTTATCTCCTACATGGCTTAAAGAAACATTTCCTTTTACTTCTGATGTCATTTTCTCACCTTTGTGCATAAATATACTTTCTTCTCATGTCTAAGGTAAAAATATTTGTTGTCAGAAATGGTTCATGTTAAATACTCATCAGTGTTTAAATTGTGAGAAAATCCAGATTCAGGTTTATGGATTAAAATCTTCATCCAAATTAATCCATAAACTGATCATTATTGTCCAGTAAAGCAGATTGAATGTCAGGACGATGAATCCCTCAGCAGGCCTCTGATAAATGTGTCCCCTCACTCTGGGATGAAGGTTGGGCCCCTGGCCTGACAGCTGCTGCAGGTGGATTCCTGAATGTCTCCCTCCTCACACCTACTTACCAACTCGGCTCCAAAGACTTAAGAGCTGCTTGACGGCTTCCCCCCACCGGGGCGCGGTGCCTGGTCCTAAAACAAATCGCACCCCGGCGGTAAAAAGGCTCCGGCCAACAGAAAGTCTGAGTTTTACCTGCTGGTCTTCTCCACAGACTCTTTAACTTGATGTGACTCACTCTGTGTGTCACGATGCAGAATTATCTTATCTAGAAAAGGAAGTTGGTCAAATATTGCATCATCTTCCTGCATTTTTCTCTTTTATTGTAAATTTCTGAATCATCTGTGATGTCATGAGATACCATAAATGTGACGTTAGACGTTCCCACATCCGGCTTCACGCCAAGTCACCTGACGATACCGGGTCAACCGGGACCGCTGCTCTACTGCCGCTGCAGAACACACACAGGGACACACACCAACATCCAGGCTTAACGCTAAGCAGCTTACGCCCAGGGTCACAACTATTCATACGCCTGGCAGATCCAGTTTTAAAGAGATTTTCATTCAGAAGTTTATTCTGGACAGGCATCAACGGACGAGAAACGTTTCAAAGGAGAATAACTGAAAATAATTCAGCTGTTGTTGGTTTACTGCAGATTTCCAACAGACATTTTAATTCTGAGTATTAGGTTTTATGTTCTTAATATTCATACGCTTTTTATGATGTTTACAAAATGTGTCCACTCCTTTTGTGTTTTTTAAGGTTAAATCTTTATTAAGACTAAATAATTTCTGCCTGACTGTAAATCTGCATTCAGGTTTGTTCATGTTATGGTTCAGCGTGGAAACATCATTTAAATTACAATATCAAACTACTTCCTGTTTTAGTTTGAGTTTCTTATCTGGAGTTTCTGTATCTGATACAGAATTTAGCTTCACTTTAACTTCATGTCTGCCTGCCTGCCTGTCTGCCTGCCTGCCTGCCTGCCTGTCTGCCTGCCTGCCTGCCTGTCTGCCTGCCTGTCTGCCTGTCTGTCTGTCTGCACCGGCTGGTTCCTGATGCCGTGAGTTTGTCCTGATTTAGCCAGTAGGTAAATATTACCGTGCAGACGTATTTCGGTATTTCTTCATACTTTCTTTTCATGGTTTTACCGCTGAGACGGAGGCAGAGAGGAGAGGAACAATGTCAACAGGAAAGCAAATGCAGAAAAGGAAATGAGAGCAGACTGAGCAACAAATGGGAAGGCAGTGAATTTCAGACGTACGCAGAGAGAATGAAGAGCAGAACATCTAGAGAAGTTGTTCATGTGATCCGTCAGGAAATTACAGGTTTTCTGGGGAATGTGGCTCCATCGGCTACATGTGGAGAAAAGCTGAAACTAGAAGTTGAGTTGAGGATCAAACTGTGTTTTTCCACCTGATCTGGAATCACCTTTTCAATTTCACTCCATAAATCTCCCCAGAGAGCTGCAGGATCAGGGTGGGAATGTTTAAGGAGTTATCTGAGTCAGAACCAGAACCACATCGGAACCCAAAACCTGCTGCTGAGTAAACTATGAACATTACAGGAACATTTACAGAATCACACATGAACCTCTGTGTCAGTCGTATTCACCAGCCTGGTGGCTCCAACATGTTTATTATTATATTTCCTGTTCTTTCTTACAAACCTTGTTGAATTAAGAATTTATTTTATTTTGAAGCATTTTCATGTTTCATTGTGCAAAACAAATAAAGCTGGACTGAATTGGTTTGACGCTCCGGTTTTAGTGTTTTATGTGTAAAACTTAAGATTTATTTTCTGCAAGTAATAAAAACTAATTTTGAACTCGTTTACTAAACAATTATGATTGTTGACCTTTTCTGACAGAATCATCTGGATCTTGGTCATATTTCTGCATGACTCTTGGTAAACGTTTGGATGCAGATGATGCATCTCTGGCATGAAGATATGAAGCTTCTGCTTGATGCCAGCAGGACCAGCTCTGCTTCAGATCCTCATCCAAACGCTTTACATGTGAAATGTCGTCAAAACAAACCTGAAGATCATCCAAAGACCAAGCAGAGATCGTGTGATGATCATCTGTAGCTACATGTGGCTGAGGGGCCACTGAGGGGCCACCGATCAGAGGAGCAGCTCCTCCTTCTCCTCCTCCTCCTCTGTCCTTCGTCTCATGAATCCTTTGACGACTCTCCCTCACATGACTGTCCTCCTCCTCTCACCAGTAAACAAAGCAGAAAATGTTTCCCCAAGGTTTCTGTTGGCAAAGTTCTTCAAACCTCTTATCTTTGATGTCTCTGTGTATAAAAGTGCATTTTTTTAAACTGCTAGGAAAAAAAACGAATTCAGTTTATCTATTCATCTAAACAGCAAGATACTCATATAGGTGGAGGTCAGAATCCCTCAGGAGCTCAGAGATACAGAAACACAGAGGTTTTATTCCTACATATGAGAAATACCCATGAAAGCAAAGAAAAGCTGCATTAAAGACTTGAAGCTGTGATAAAGCAGGAATTTTCAGGCTTCATGTGGTGGTTCTGGTCCCGCCTGGAGCTTTTCCTTTGTGCGTGCCAAACAGAGGCAGTCGGCGTTCCTCCTGCTCAATATGAACAGCAGCGAGGAGGAAACTCCTGCAGGCGACGGAGGCTTTTATCGGCTTTCATCCAGAGTCTGAGTGTACCTTAAAATGAGAGCTGGAGCTGGAGGGGCTCAACTTTTAATTATTTATATAAGAGTCTTGCAAATTCAGCGAACTCAGTCATAAGGACCTGATGCATGAGAGAGAAGGACGGTTTGTGAACCTGATCTGCAGATGAGGGCCAACATCAACGGGCCAACGCTGATCCTGCTGCAGCAGGGCCCAGAAAACACTTGTTTATTTTTATAAAGTTCTGATGAAATTTAGGAATCCTGCTGCAGGACATCATTAGAAAAATAAACACATTTTATAACCTTTTTAAACTGAATCCTGCTGAATTTCCTGGTAGTATGATGCCTTTAAAGGCGACAGCTCTGCTGATCCTGTGATCAACACGCGACCAAAGTAATCTCTCCATCGGACCTGATCCTGATTTACTCTGACATCACAGAGACTCAGATGATCATAATCCGATAAGACGTCTCAACCAGCGCTCTGTCTGAACGCAGACCTTCACATCCAACTGGATGATTCAATAATGACAAAACGGAAAAAGATGCAAAACAAGGAGCTTCACTGTTTTCATTCTGTCTTTAATCTGAGATTAATAACTGAGTAAAGTGTTTAATGTCAGATTCAAATCCAATAAATCACAAGAGTTTCCAGAATTTCATCAGTTCCAAACACAATGACAGAGAATCAGGACCGAATCCATTCTGACCATAAAGTCATAGTAACACTGTGACTTTATTCATGCATTATTTCAACTTCATTCTCTTACGTATTGATTCTAGTCATTTTATTTTATTATATTTTCTCAGTGTTTTCATGTGATAAAATGTTGAAATGCTTTAATCATCTCTACCAGCCATGTTTCTGTATTTGTTGCTCTGGAGCATCAGTGTTTTAACAAACTGCCCAACATCTGCAGTGATCCCAGACGTCCAGCCGCTGCCCCTCATCCAGGGGAAGAGGTCAAAGGTCATCTCCAAACCACCTGAAGTCTGTCACTCAGAGAGCTGAGGGACCGACCCTGAAGATTCAACCCAGAGGTCAGAGAAATAACTAAAACCTCCAGAGTTCGTCTCAGACTGACTGAGCAGGTTACAGGTCAAAGGTCATGATTAGTCCAGTATTGGTTATGAAGAGGGATTAACAACCAAACGTCTTTCTAAAAACAACATGGCTGCAGGTTTGAAGAGACAATGTCGTTTGGACAGAAGAGACCAAAGTTTGTCCTGAACCTGCAGGAAGATTCCAGCTGGCAGCGGCACGGCGGTGGAGGAGTGGTGATGTGGGACTGGACCATGAAATCCTCCGGTTACCAAAACATGTCCATCATATTCTCAGGTCATCGCCTTGACAACAACATCTGGTAAGAAACAAGGTGCTGCAATGGTCTAGTCAAAGTCCAGACTCATCTCTGACTGAGATGCTGTGTTGGATTCTTTAAACTCCTCCGCAGCGTCGCAGCTGGGTCTGTAAAACAGGAAGTGACATCAGCCCGCCACTAACTGCTGGCCTGGAACTGGTCCCAGTCTGAGTGAACTGGTCCCAGTCTGGGTGAACTGGTCTCAGTCTGAGTGAACTGGTCCCAATCTGAGTGAACTGGTCTCAGTCTGAGTGAACTGGTCTCAGTCTGAGTGAACTGGTCCCAGTCTGAGTGAACTGGTCTCAGTCTGAGTGAACTGGTCCCAGTCTGAGTGAACTGGTCTCAGTCTGAGTGAACTGGTCCCAGTCTGGGTGAACTGGTCTCAGTCTGAGTGAACTGGTCACAGTCTGAGTGAACTGGTCTCAGTCTGAGTGAACTGGTCCCAGTCTGAGTGAACTGGTCTCAGTCTGAGTGAACTGGTCCCAGTCTGAGTGAACTGGTCTCAGTCTGAGTGAACTGGTCCCAGTCTGGGTGAACTGGTCTCAGTCTGAGTGAACTGGTCCCAGTCTGAGTGAACTGGTCCCAGTCTTAGTGAACTGGTCCCAGTCTGAGTGAACTGGTCTCAGTCTGAGTGATCTGGTCCCAGTCTGAGTGAACTGGTCTCAGTCTGAGTGAACTGGTCCCAGTCTGGGTGAACTGGTCCCAGTCTGAGTGAACTGGTCCCAGTCTGAGTGAACTGGTCCCAGTCTGGGTGAACTGGTCCCAGTCTGAGTGAACTGGTCCCAGTCTGAGTGAACTGGTCCCAGTCTGAGTGAACTGGTCCCAGTCTGGGTGAACTGGTCCCAGTCTGAGTGAACTGGTCTCAGTCTGAGTGATCTGGTCCCAGTCTGAGTGAACTGGTCTCAGTCTGAGTGAACTGGTCCCAGTCTGGGTGAACTGGTCCCAGTCTGAGTGAACTGGTCCCAGTCTGGGTGAACTGGTCCCAGTCTTAGTGAACTGGTCCCAGTCTGAGTGAACTGGTCTCAGTCTGGGTGAACTGGTCCCAGTCTGAGTGAACTGGTCCCAGTCTGGGTGAACTGGTCCCAGTCTGGGTGAACTGGTCCCAATCTGAGCGTACTGGTCCCAGTCTGAGTGAACTGGTCTCAGTCTGAGTGAACTGGTCCCAGTCTGGGTGAACTGGTCCCAATCTGAGCGTACTGGTCCCAGTCTGAGTGAACTGGTCTCAGTCTGAGTGAACTGGTCCCAATCTGAGTGAACTGGTCCCAATCTGAGCGTACTGGTCCCAGTCTGAGTGAACTGGTCTCAGTCTGAGTGAACTGGTCCCAATCTGAGTGAACTGGTCTCAGTCTGAGTGAACTGGTCCCAGTCTGAGTGAACTGGTCCCAGTCTGAGTGAACTGGTCTCAGTCTGGGTGAACTGGTCTCAGTCTGAGTGAACTGGTCCCAGTCTGAGTGAACTGGTCACAGTCTGAGTGAACTGGTCTCAGTCTGAGTGAACTGGTCCCAGTCTGAGTGAACTGGTCTCAGTCTGAGTGAACTGGTCCCAGTCTGAGTGAACTGGTCCCAGTCTGGGTGAACTGGTCTCAGTCTGAGTGAACTGGTCTCAGTCTGAGTGAACTGGTCCCAGTCTTAGTGAACTGGTCCCAATCTGAGTGAACTGGTCTCAGTCTGGGTGAACTGGTACCAATCTGAGTGAACTGGTCTCAGTCTGGGTGAACTGGTCCCAGTCTGAGTGAATTGGTCCCAGTCTGAGTGAACTGGTCTCAGTCTGAGTGAACTGGTCCCAGTCTGAGCGTACTGGTCTCAGTCTGAGTGAACTGGTCCCAGTCTGAGTGAACTGGTCTCAGTCTGAGTGATCTGGTCCCAGTCTGAGTGAACTGGTCTCAGTCTGGGTGAACTGGTCTCAGTCTGAGTGAACTGGTCTCAGTCTGGGCGAACTGGTCCCAGTCTGAGTGAACTGGTCCCAGTCTGGTTGAACTGGTCTCAGTCTGAGTGAACTGGTCCCAGTCTTAGTGAACAGCTCCCAGTCTGAGTGAACTGGTCCCAGTCTGAGTGAACTGGTCTCAGTCTGAGTGAACTGGTCCCAGTCTGGGTGAACTGGTCCCAGTCTGAGTGAACTGGTCCCAGCCTGGGTGAACTGGTCCCAGTCTGAGTGAACTGGTCCCAGTCTGAGTGAACTGGTCCCAGTCTGGGTGAACTGGTCCCAGTCTTAGTGAACTGGTCTCAGTCTGGGTGAACTGGTCTCAGTCTGGGTGAACTGGTCTCAGTCTGAGTGAACTGGTCTCAGTCTGGGCGAACTGGTCCCAGTCTGAGTGAACTGGTCCCAGTCTGGGTGAACTGGTCTCAGTCTGAGTGATCTGGTCCCAGTCTGAGTGAACTGGTCTCAGTCTGGGTGAACTGGTCTCAGTCTGAGTGAACTGGTCTCAGTCTGGGCGAACTGGTCCCAGTCTGAGTGAACTGGTCCCAGTCTGGGTGAGCTGGTCTCAGTCTGAGTGAACTGGTCCCAGTCTGAGTGAACTGGTCCCAGTCTTAGTGAACAGCTCCCAGTCTGAGTGAACTGGTCTCAGTCTGAGTGAACTGGTCCCAGTCTGGGTGAACTGGTCCCAGCCTGGGTGAACTGGTCCCAGTCTGAGTGAACTGGTCTCAGTCTGAGTGAACCGGTCCCAGTCTGGGTGAACTGGTCCCAGTCTTAGTGAACTGGTCCCAGTCTGAGTGAACTGGTCTCAGTCTGAGTGAACTGGTCCCAGTCTGAGTGAACTGGTCCCAGTCTGAGTGAACTGGTCTCAGTCTGGGTGAACTGGTCCCAGTCTGAGTGAACTGGTCTCAGTCTGGGTGAACTGGTCCCAGTCTGAGTGAACTGGTCTCAGTCTGAGTGAACTGGTCCCAGTCTGAGTGAACTGGTCCCAGTCTGAGTGAACTGGTCTCAGTCTGAGTGAACTGGTCCCAGTCTGGGTGAACTGGTCCCAGTTATATAAACAGTTCTGGTTTGGTTTTGGTATCCGGTCTGCAGGAAAACTTTGTTCACTCCTGAATTATTCCTGAATCTCCTCCATGTTTGAGTTGTTTTGGTTTTGCTCCGATGTTTACAAACATTCTTTATGTATCATAACCGTCTCAGAAAGACGCTCAGCTTGTGTTGTGTAATATTTTAGCTGCTACTGGTGAGAAAATCTGATTTTAGCTTTAATCTAGGAGTTTTTGTAAGGTTTTGATTTGGTTTTTATATTGTTTATTGGGTTTTTGTGATGTTTATTTCAATAAAAGACACTGGAGGCGTCGACTCGTTAGCACAAATATAGAAATTTATTTCAAAAAAGGAAATACAAACCAACATGGTGCGCGTCAGCGACACGCCTTCAAGTGAGACTCAAAACGCCGCGGATTGAACCTTTTCTTCAGACAGAAAAGGAAACATGTCCGCTGCATCCACATGTTCTGTACACACATGAACAATTGCACTTTGTAAAAACAGCTAAAGGAAACGACACATTCAGACTTTACAACACTTTTCTCTGCACGTACCAGAACCTCACACGTTTCCAAACTTCCTCACTTTCATAGCCAACCAATCACGTTCCAGCTTTTTCTTGTGACATCTTCATAGCAGCTCAGTTCCTCGGATCGAGCTCATTTACCAGACAGACATGTGCAATCTACATGGAGGGAAAGAAAGGGCTGCATGACTCCTGTTTGTACAACCGAGGCGATTCTGAATCGTGTGCGAACTTTCTACGTTTGACAGAAGGCGCAGCAGGTTTAGTGTTTTGCTTCATTACAAATGAATCAGCTGTGTTTTCTGTGGCCATGCACTCCCCAAGCTTTCCCTTCAATATGAAGGATTAATACCAGTAATTCATTTCCCTCAGCTTACAGACGTTGTCACATTGAGAGGGACATCTCAATCAGTGCATGTTCAGCTAATGCATCCCGTCCTCATGTGCACTAAGAGTCTTTATTTTAGTGGGCAGGCACAAAGAGAAGGCACATTTCAACATATTTTACAGAGCAGAGCTGTTTTCAGGTGATTCTCTGCCGGACTTCCCTCCTGCTCCTCCAGTTTAATCATTGACCGGCCCAGTGAGCGGTTCCGGCTGAAAGCAGGTCAGTTGAACTCGGGGTTTTGTCTGGTTTTTGTACCTTCAGGTTCAGTTTGCTTTGAGTCGATTGGACTCAGGCCCGGAGCTGGCTCTGGCGCTCTCACCAGTAAGGCACGGTGTTGTCGATGTGACCCCAGCTCTGCCAGCCCGGGAACAGTCCGCTGGACATGCGTGGGCTGCCGAACTGATCGAAGTCCAGCTCCGGGACCTTGGCGACCCCGGCTTTGTGTTCCGCCGGTTTCTGCTGCGCCGCAGAGTCTCTGCTCATGCCCTCTCCGCTCCAGCCGACGTGCTTCAGAGGGTAGTTCTTGCCTTCGTTATTGTCCCAGTAGGTCTGGCCCTGGACCCGGAAGCAGATGCAGAACTCGATCCGGTTCTGGGGCGGGGTGTACGCCGGGAGCTCCAGCTCGAAGGCGAAGGTGTCGGTGTCCTGGCAGCCGTAGACGTTGTTCAGGAAGCTGCAGTCGACGTCGCTGAAGGTCGCCCACGAGTCGTAGGTGACCCGTACCTGCACCGACTTCTCATAGCCCACGTTCCGGACCTTGATGGTGCCGGTCAGCGAGCGCTCCTGCAGCGAGCAGTTCTCCAGGGAGACGCAGTTCCGGATCAGCCGGTTCCGGAAGTCCAGGTAGTCGGCGGAGGGCTGCTTGAATTCAAGCGCCAGGCTGCGCACCGAGCTGATCTTCAGGTCCATGGTGGCGTTCTCCAGGTCGCTCATCTCGAACTGCAGCTCCTCCGCGATCCCGTCCACCGGCTTGTTCTGGTACGGCTCGTCGTCGAACTTGGAGAAAACGTGGATGGCGGTGAGCGACAGACCCTTGGTGTCGGCGAACACAACGCTCTTCTTCATGGGCTTCTTCTTGGCCCAGGCCACGTGGGCGCCGTTGTCGGCCGCCCGGCGCTGGCTGCTGAGGCAGGGCCGCAGCGGCTTGTAGAGCTGCTGGCTGCGGCTGCGGGCGCTGGGCTGGTTGGCCCGGTTCTTGGCCCGCTGCAGGTCGCCATAGGAGCTGATGAAGCTCCGCAGAGGAGGCGGAGAGTGGCTGATGTAGAACCTCATCGCCACGTCGGTCATCACTGGGCCAGGCATCGCGGATGGATTGAAGGACGTGAGCACACTGAGGGAGAGAGAGGAGGAACCAGAAAGTTCCAGAAGGATCAGAATCTGGACGGCTGTAAAAACCAATTCAACTTCTTTTACTATCAAACCGTTTAAAATCAACACACTGCAGAAACACGCAGCCTCACCGAGCTGTTCAGTCTAGTTTCAGGTGCAAATATCTTAAATAAAACCAAACTAATGTACAAGCAGCTACTTAGCAAGATAAGTTCTTAACATTAATGAAACAGTTGCACTGGAGGAAACGTTTTATTATAAATGAAATGATCTACCAGGGGAAACAGTACTTTTATTATAAATATTAAAGAATTATTGACTTTATTTTTGGACAAGTGATCCGACTCACATCCTGAATGTTTTTATTTGTAATAACTCCACATTATTCACTAGTCTGGTATAGTAAATTATTTTTCTTTATTGTTATGTTTTTAACACTTTAAAACCTTTTTTTAGCTTTTATACCTGAAGCTGCTGCTTCACCTGGACTTGCAGGACAATAAAGACTTTTTCTTTTTATTCTAAAACAAACTGTTTACTTCTGCAAACTTCTCTTATTTCTGGTATATCAAGATATTTGCACTAGAAACTAGAGACTGAAATATGTTTCAGCTGAGCTGACGCAAAGATTTGACACATTTAGGTCACATTTGAACTCTTCCTACATAAACTTTAGAGCTCATTTCATCTAAACGAGCTCTATAGTTACAGTTCTGATGTTTCTTACCTTGCAGCACTCATGGAAACAGAATCGGAGCCTCCGAGGAGAAAAAGGCAGAAGGTTTTCAGTCCAGCGCTGCGGGTCTCATGCTGCGGTCACTCCCCCTTCGCTTCGCTCCCTCAGTGCCGGGCTTTGCTCAGCACTCTGCGATTTCAACTGCCTGCAACGCAACATTTGCATATGCAGTCATCTGGGCTGCGCAGGCAGCCAATGGGGAAGCCAAAGGCCAGTCCGCAGCGGCCAATCAGCTGCCAGCAGGCCTGGCTGCGGGCCAGCTGATTGGGGGAGTGACGCGTCATGGCTGACATTCCTCGGCTTGTTGCCTCAGCAGCAGTAAGAGAACCGTGATGGACCCCTGCTGGCTGCCGGGGAGGATCCTCTGGACCGGAACCAACATCCCGTTATAGAACCGTTCATGAATAAAAGTCTCTCAAAGCAACTTCATCACATCATCTCATCCAGTAAAGACAACTGAGTAGGAGTAGAACTACATCAACATATTTTTACTCAAGTAAAAATAAAAAGTATTTGGTAAAAAGGTTGCAAAACATATTTAATATTTAAAAATTACATCATCAGATGACAGAGGCGGAGCTAGAGGGGGGGCCGGGGGGGCCAGTGCCCCCCCAGCCATCTGATTGGCTCCCCCAGCGGCCCCCCCAAATGATCGACATGTCACGACACCCAGTCATTCCTTCACAGTAGGTAGCACTATGTACCACAATGGGTTGTGACACTTGTGACTGTTGTGACTGCTCAAAAGCAGCAGGGGGCGATATGCACCATTTACGTTTATTGTGATACACCATTTGGACACAACAGAGTTGACCCAACAGAAGAAGAGAAGGAGAACCGCGAAGAGACGATAGAGAAATATTGTACAGCTAAGAGGAATACAGTCGATTTGACTCCAAGACGGATAATCTGACTTCAAAGGTAAGTTTTACAATGGTTTACTACTACCAATAAAAAAACCCCGTTAAAAACATTTTGTGCTCAGCCAGGAAATAGTTTCTGGTAGTTGAGTTACTACTATAAGTTGCGAGCATCAAGCTAACAATGCTACAGCTATAGACATACGTAGACGCCGACTTAGTGAGCGAGTCGGCCAGTTCCTATGATACGTCACGTCTGCCAGTCAGACTCGTAATGCACGCAGAAGCAAAAAGTATTGTAAAGACGCTGACGCTGACGTGTTTCAGTGTGTTTACCACTCACGTCTGCCTGAACAATGTCGGGAGGATAAATACGGGAAGTAAAAAAAAAAGTATCCAACGTGGTGCATGTGTTATCAGACAGAATGGATCACGACATTCCTGATTATATGACCTGCCAAAATCCTCTGGTCTGTAATGCTCTTTCTTTCTAACAGCGATTTCTTATTAGCTCTCGCATTAAATAAAACTATACAGAATGAAAAATGTTAGCTATACTAAGAAAATAAAAATCAGAGTAGTTACTTCTGGCCAATATAATTACATGGGAAATATTTATTGGCTCAGAAGCTGTCGTTTGGCCACAAAGTCAAGAAATTCTGTTCATAAAATTGTGTTCTTTCTTTCTTACCTGTGAAAGGTAATGCTAATGGAGCCAGCTTGTACTATAAAATGAGTGAAAAAACTCCACACAAGTTCCCCACTGACATTTGCTATTTTTACTAATTCTTTTCTAAACATTTTCTATGAAACGGCAACACTTTGTTAGAGGTTCCGTTTCCCCTAGGAAAGGGCATGAACTTGTGACAATTTAATCTGTTACTCTTTTTGCTTTATTATGTTTTCCATGAAATGTTTAATTTATTTAAATTCTTATGTGTTTAGCTTTGTCATTTTCTTTTATGTTTTCTTTTATCTTATCGCTGATGTTTAGCACTTTATTTCAGCTCTGGCTGCTGTTAAAGTGCTTTATAAATAAAGTCGATAATGATCATGAACAAAAACAGGTTAGTCGGTCCAGTAGCTGAGAAGTTTGAATGCTGAACATACAGCCACAGTCTGTTTCCCCTGACCTACACACTGGAAGTGGGGATCTATTAACACTAAGTAATAGGAAGTGATACTTGGCATAACATGACTGGCTTGTTTTTTTTCCTAGGGTCAGTTGAGAATGAAAAGACAGGGAGGCAGGATAGACAGCTTCTTTATAAAAAGAAGCAAATCAGGCACAGATCAAACAGGGTTCAGCTCTGACATCAGCAGTCCTGGTAGCTCATGTCCTGAGAACAGTCACGAGAAAGAAAGTCTGGCAAACACCAATCCACCATCACCAGGTCAGAGTATCTACAGAAACAGTCAAATTCCTGCCCCGTTTTAGGTTATTTTTACTTGCTGGCTTCTGCTAATGTGTTTCTTTAATTGTTGGTTCAATTATGTTAATGTACTGTTTTTACAACGTAGTTCCATCAAAGGAGGAGTCTGAAAACACAGAAAGCTCTGCGCCTGACCAGGATGATGATGAGCCAGAAGGGGCAATTGCAGGAGATACCACTGATCTCTTCTCAGCAGTGTCCAGCACTCCTTTTGCTTTTCCAAAAGGACCCAGTGGTAATTTTACTTACACTAAGACCTGCTTAGTAGCTGCACAATTTACATGACATAATGATCATGTAAATTATGTGTACATAACCATTGTGTTTGTATTCCAGATATTTCAAAGTCAAAAGAACAGGGCCCTGTTCAGCCAAGTTTGACAAACTTCCCCAGAACTCAGCATGGAACAAGAAAGAGAACTTTTCACAGCTCCTGGTACAAAGACTATTCTTGGTTAGAATATTCTGTTATTAAAGACTCCTCCTACTGCTTTGCCTGTAGGCATTTTTCTTTGCCTAATGCACCAGATAGTGTCTTTGCTTCGCATTCCGGCTTCAGTAATTGGAAAAAGGCATTGTCCAAGGAGTCTGGATTTAAGCTTCACTCAAAGTTAGAGCACCATGTAAATGCAATGTATGCATGGAGTCAATATAAAAGGGCTAATGAGGGAAATACAACCATGCTAAATTCTATAAACACAAACCGGAAAAAAGTGGTGGAAGAAAACCGTTATTATATTAAAACAATAGCCGATGTTCTTCTTTTGACTGCAACACAAAATATTGCTCAAAGGGGTCATCGAGAGTCTGGGGACTCTAGAAATAAGGGAAACTTTTTGGCTATATTGGATGAAATAGCAAAGCATGATCAGTTAGTTAATTGAAAAAAAGCTTAGAGGATGTGCCAATGCAAAATACACAAGTCATCAAATCCAAAATGAAATTCTTCAGGGCTTAGCAGAGATGGTACAGACTGAAATCATAAAAGAAGTGAAGGAATGTGAAGTGTTCAGTGTTATTGCAGATGAAACAAAAGACTTGCAAAAAAAGGAACAAATGTCTTTGGTTGTACGATATTATTACAATGGTGTCATCCACGAAAGCTTCCTATGTTTCCAGGCAGCTGAAAGCCTTAATGCAGCAGGTCTTAGTGCAATGATCATTAGCTGTCTTGAGAAACATGGTCTGGACTACAGGAATAACCTAGTGGGACAGGGTTATGACGGTGCATCCGTCATGAGTGGGAAGCATTCTGGTGTATCTGCCAGAATTCAGAGCAATGCCAGATTTGCATTTTATGTTCATTGTAACGCACATTGCTTGAATTTAGTCCTTGTTGATGCTACCAAAGCAGTCCCTGAGGTCGTTGACTTTTTTGCACTTCTACAGCAGCTTCATAACTTTGTGTCTGGCTCTTATGTTCATCTGAGGTGGCTTGACGTACAGAAAGAGTTGTATCCAGCAGAACAACCCAGGGAGCTCCAGGCACTTTCAGATACGAGGTGGGCCTGCAGGTATACGGCATGCCGTACCATGAGAGACAGACTTCCAGCAGTTCTGAGATTGTTGCAGGATATTGCACTTGAAAGAAATGGCGAAAGAACAGTGGAGGCAAGGGGCCTGCTTCTTCAAATAGATATCCAATTTTTAGGTCTTTTGGTTACCTTTTGTAAAGTGCTTGGTGATGCCAAATGTCTTTCCGACATGCTTCAGTCCAGCACTCTTGACTTAGCAAGAGCTGTAGATCTAGTAGGTGCTCTTATAGACACTTTCCAGGACTACAGAAATGAAAAGTACTTTGATGAACTATGGAAAGAGGTTGAGGAACTTGCTGAGAAGAGCAAAATCAGTGTAAAAATTGACAGAAGAAATCCAAGATTAAGTTCAAAATTTCTTGACTCACTTGTAATGAGCACTATAGGACAGAGAAAATGTGATGACGAGGGCTTCCCCAGACCACTCTTTAATCAGGTGCTTGACTGTCTCATAGCGGAGTTAAAGAGGCGTTTTTCAAAGAAAAATTGTGAGATCATGCAAGGAGTGCAGTCCCTAAACCCCAAAAGTGCAACTTTCTTGAATGAGGAGCCTCTGATTGCTTTTGGACATATCTTTGAGTCAGATTTAGATGACCTGAAACATGAAGTGCACCAAATAAGGCGTTTGCTTGATCAGAGAATAAAGAGTGATTTAGGCACACCTTCTACTTTGCTTGATTTTATTCTGTTTCTTGAACCTTATAAAGAGGTTTTACATGAATTATTCAGACTTTGCAAGATTGCAGTAGTTAGTCCAGTTAGTACTGCTTCTTGTGAGAGAAGCTTTTCTGCTTTAAAATTAATTAAAAGTTACCTAAGGACAACAATGGCTGATGCCAGGCTAAGTCACATTGGAACACTTAGCATAGAGTCAAGGAGGGCACGGGGCCTCAACATGGATGACTTTGTAACATATTTTGCTTCATCTCACAACAACCGAAGGATTTTACTTTTATGAGTGCATGAAGAAGTCTTGTGTTTCTCGTCATGATTTGGGTCTTCACCGACTGGTACTTGTACCAATGATAGTTTAGGAGTCAGTACATTTGGTCATAGCTGCATTAAGTTCGAAAATAAAATGCACATGTAGCATCTATTAAATAACAGTTTCCATAACATACAACCTTCTTTTTTGAGATATTGTAATTGTGAACTGTGTGACACTGCATTCTCATTGTAAGTCTTGTCTTGTTACAATGGTGTCATTTAGAGGTTAATGTCCACTTATGCTTTGTGTGGCATGCATTGATAATAAACTGCAAATTACATGAGCAAATCTCATTTCATGAGTCTTTATTTATATATAGTATGTGAATGAAAGTACTTTTACTGTATTGTCATTGTCATAGTCAGTGGACCCCTTACAGATAGCCCTGGCCCCCCATTCGCCCCCCCAGAAATAAAAGTCTAGCTCCGCCACTGTCAGATGGACACAAATATAAAGTAATTTCTCTGTTTTAAAGACCAGAATGACAATAATTCAGTGAAAAAACACAAAATCTTACCCAGTATTTTTGTTCTAGTTTCTAGTGTGAATATATTAATACACTCAAAATAAGACAAAATTAATTTATAACTTTTCAGAAAGAAATAGGAGCCAGATTATTTTCCTTATATCTAATAAGGAAAATAATCTGCCAGTGTAACTTTTAGAGATATTGAAGAATCATTGATGTAAAATAATCTCCTACATTTTGTTGAAAAGTTACTTTTAAATTAGTTTTTTTCATTATTTAAAGTGTTTTTGTAGTGTTTATTCAAATTACATAAGTACAAAGTAAAACCGGGAAAAGAAAATTTTTTCCTCATCAGTTTCTTTCTAAAACTTCAGAAACTTTAACTGAAGCTGCAGGTTTTTGTTTCTGGTTCAAACATGTTTCATTCAGGGAGGAGAGGAGACAGAAGCTTTACTCAAATAAGAGAAGCAAGAAGTAAAAATGCTCCTGAAGTTACATCTTTTTCAAAACGTTACTCAAGTAAATGTAATTAGTTTCTTCCCAGCTCAGGTCAGGAATAATTAGGAGCAACTTTCCCAGAACATTTCCTCAGTGCCGATGAAAGGAGGAAACTCTTAGCTTCTCTTCGCTGAAGGAGCTTTTAGATCCTGATGGATCGTCTCTGATGAGCCGTGAAGCTTTCAGCTTCTGCTCACCTTTTATTACAAGATGCTTCATCTGATGTGGAAATAAACACAAGTCACGATGAGTTTTCTGCTGTTTTGGCTGTTTTTGAAGTTTTCTGACCTTATTGATTTCCAGCTGAGTTAAACATTACTAAAGCATGTGGATCATTTAAACATGGAAGAGAAATTGGATGAACTTCCTTTTGCTTTTCTTAGTTTTCAGGGAGCTGTTGTGTTTCTCGTTGTGACCTGCTGGCTCATCATCTGACACCCAGGATGACGGTTTAAGAGGTGAAGAGCAATCAGACTTTATTTATAGAGCATGTTTATTACAGCTGAATGTAGCAGCTCTTACTTTACCAGACATGAAGCCACCAGAGACGTTCAAATCCTCAAACCGAGTCAGACACAAAAAATATAATGTTATGGTTCATATTAAGAAAATATACATGATTATATAATTGCAGCAGAAAAATATCACTTTTTGTTAACAAAAGTCTAAAGGATCATTGGAAAATATGCATAAACAATAACAGACATAAATATGTATAAGAAGTAAAAACATGACATTTTTTCTTCTAATCAATTTTCTCTCTTTTTTACTACAGTTGTCATCAAATATAGAAACTCCTGCTGTTGATTAAATTGTATTATTTTCACCATAATTTACCTTAAAACACCACATCAGTTTAAAAATGTTAAATATCTCCTGAAGGTAAAACAGTGAAAGTTTGGACCCGACCGCCTGTTTCTTTATTTTTACATTTTTACTTTGAGGAAAACACTTTGATTTCCAGACATCCACAATAAGATATTTCACTAATTTATGTTAATTAGTCTCACTGCAGTTTCAGTATTTAAATCTCATTCCCTCCATTTTAATTCATCTGCTTTACTTTCCAAACAAAAACTAATGATCTCCTGAACCTTATTTATATATTTTAGCATTTGAAGTCGTGTATTTTCATGTGTTTTATTAAATTACACTGTCCTCTTTCAAATAAATACATTAAATCAGTATTTTAAAGAACATGTTTCTCCTTGTTCTTACATTCATAGACATAATAATGTATGGCTGTCGCTGCTCTGAAATTCGATAAAGTTTTGTGTAAATGTCTGAGGCAGAGCTGGTCAAACATTCAGAAAACACTTTCTAATTCTGAGTGAGAGAAGAAGATCAGTGATCCAACCACTGGAAACGTAGTCATTGGATTAGAAACATTAATCAACTCTGAGAAATGAAATCAAGGTGTTACAAAGTCAGCTGCTTGAATTCACTCTGCTAAAACACGGCCTGGACTCCTGGCCCGGACTCCTGGCCCGGACTCCTGGCCCGGACTCCTGGCCCGGACTCCTGGCCCGGACTCCTGGCCTGGACTTCAGGCTTCTACTCAGTTAACTTTGCTGCAGCATCATTTTCATAACTCAATCCTGAACCAGGAACATTTATAAATAAGGAAGTTATTTTATTTTCTGGATTTCATTCACCTGTTGCTCATCGTGTTTCTGTAAACTTCAGTTTGTTTACATCGGGGATGGTAGGACAGAGGATGACCTTTGACCCCACCCTGTGCTCTCCAACAGGAACTCTGCAGAGATTTTTACCTTTCTTTGCATCTTCATCCCTCTGGAAGGAAAATGTTGCTTTTAACAGCTGGACTTGATTTAAACTTTTTAATTTTCTCTCTTGTGCAAATATGAGCAGCAATTTTTCATATTGTTTTTTATTCTTTTCTCAGCTCACGAATGGAATGTTTTCCTGTTTTTCCCATTTTGAAGAATTAATTCCCAATTCAAAATTCCCAAAACACTGACCAGTTTCAAACAGTAACGTTTTTTTCACTATCAGGTTCTGTTCTGTTCCCAAACCTTCATCAGGTGGAACAATGGACTTGGACGTGACGACCAGAACCGGTTCTGGTACCGTTCTGTTCCTCAGAGGCTGGAATAGAAACAGTTTGGTTTGCAATATTTAAATCTGTTTGTTTTATAATTACTGGCAATTTTATAACGTATGATGTACATAACCTGCCGTTCTGTTTTAAAGGCTTCAGGTTTCTATTTTACGTTTCATCTCTAAACTTCTTCAACTCTTCTGATGTTTTATTTCAGTCAGTTTCTGCTGTAAATCTCTGTGTTTTTCTCACCTGACTGTAAAAACTGCTGGTCTGAATATCATCTGATTGGCTGAGGTTCTTCCTCTGTGTTTCTCCTCAGGTGAAACAGATCAGATGAGATTAGAAGAAGCTTTAAATCAGGCAGGATGAGGCTTTTCACCTGCATGTCTTCATTGTTAGTCTGTTTGGTTTTATTGCAACACTGAATCTTCCTGCCAGCCAACAGAGTTGGACAGAATAGAAATGGTTATTTAATCTTTGTTTGTCCTTTTTCTTTTTCGGGCAGAACATTTTGGCTCTAAAAGTGACGACCTTTGTCTGTTTGCTTTGCCCGATCCTCTGGTTTTCTCAGGGGGTGAAGAACTTTTTGTCCTTTTAATGATCAAATCCCAGCAGATTCGCCTTCATTCTGAAGACTTTATAGTAAAAAGAACCAAAATAACCACAAGGTTTCCTCCTTAAAGAGCTAAACGGCTTCCATATCTGCTGGAGGTCAGAGGTCAGGGGTCATGAATTATTTTGTCACTCTGATGGCTTTCACAACCCAAACAGTGTTGTTTTACACGTGAACCATCCAGAGTGAAACTTTAGACTGCAGCAGCTCCACGCCGTTCTCACATGGCCTGGGATGGTAACGATCTGAGTCCGTCTGGCTCTGAGCAGCGAACCCACCGCCTGCAGGTTGCATCACAACGCTTCTCTTTATAGAGCTGCTGCAAAATGAACTAAAACAAATCATCCCTAAGGAGAAGCAGGCTTTAGTCACTCATTCAAGTTCATCTTCATCATGAAAGCTGTTTTTTCCCCTGTTTTAATTTAAATAAAACTTGAAAAGTTGATGAGAATCTTTTGTTGGATCTTGAGAAAACACCTTTCATTTCACCTGTTGATTCTGGCTCATGTTTAAATGTGAAACCCAGAACTGGAGAGCTGAGTGAGCTGCAAACCAGAAGCTGCTGAGTGAGCTGCAAACCAGAAACAAGACCGAGATTTAAAACGGAGCCAGAGAAAGAAAAACTAAACAGAAACTTAATCCTGGGATCTTCTGCTGGAATAAACTGAGATTACAGGCTGAGCTGGAGGTTAAACCAGATGAGTTATGAAACCCATCAGGGGGGCGAGGATTAAAACTTCTGCATGAAGGACAAACGTTTCATGCTCACTGACCTATGGGAAACTCTTTAAAATGTCCAAAAACAAAAAGCAGCTGCTGATCGTCAACCTTTGGCTTCTTCCTTCTTATCAGCACAAATTTTCCCTAAAATAGTTTTCTAAAAACTTTAAAATGTAGGAAAACAGAAAATCTCTGTTCTGTTTTCGCTCCTAAAGCAGGTGAAGCAGCAGCAGCTCCGGTCAAAGGTCAGATAAACACAGCAGGCCCTGTTATCATACGGCAGCATGCATTAATCATTAACAGTTATGAATTTTGCAAATGAGATATTTAATCTAAAGAAAGTTAATTTTTAATACTACAAACTCAAATCCTTCCTTCCTGATGTTTGTTAAACGGCAAAAAAATTAGCAGAATATACATTTATGGAACTGTTTATGCCAATAATTGATAAAGATCGAATGTTTTTATGATTTTTCTGAGATATTTTTGATGTTTTTTTTATAAGTTGATGTGGGAGTTTCTGTTTTTCAGAGTGAAAACGTTCCCTGACCTGGTTTGGTATCAGCGGTCTGACTTTAGGGTCATGTTTGTGTTTTTCTCTCAGCCTTCATGTGGGTCGGTCGGTCATGGAGGTGACCCGGGACACAGAGGCTTAAAGAGACACTCATGATGTTCCTGTCCATTAACGGAACCACAACTTTCATCAAACATCACAGCAAAAATAAATAAATCAAAAGCCAAAAAGACTCACAGAGTTCACAACCTTATGCTGAAGATCTTTAATGGTGCTGATCCATTCAGTGATTTAAGTCTGTTCTCTCTGTGAAGCACCATAGAAAAGAACCAGGTGATGTAGAACCGGGTGGTGTAGAACTGGGCTGTGTAGAACCGGGTGATGTAGAACTGGGTGGTGTCTCTATCCTCCTGGTTCTAGTCAGAACTCCAGCAGCAGCATTCTGGACCGTTGGGCTGTCAATCAGACCTGTGAAGACGCTGCTGCAGGAATCAAAGCCACTAAACGCCTGGATGAGTTTCTCTGATCTGAGACTTTAGTCCTCTGGTCCTGGAAATGTTCCTCAGGTGATAAAAGGTCCACTTTTAACTGTCTTTATGTGGCTCTGAAGGTTCAGGTCAGAGGTCAGAGGTCATCCTGATCTCTAGTTTCCAGCTGGAAGAACTGAAGCTGTGTGTTGACTCTTTAGGGCCGAAGATAATAACTTCAGTTTATTGACATTAGCTCATTAGAAAAATTCACTCACTTAGTTGAAGTTCGTCGACCAATCAGACGAAGACTTGAAGTGACCTGCACAACGACAGTTCAGTACGTTCACAGGTGAACTGTGTGTTTGCTTCACAACAGCAGGTGAGTTGTTGGAGCAACAATAGCTGCTTAATGCTTCATGATTGTGGAGAATTGTTGAGTCCATCTGTTCTGTCTGTCCAGAACCTCCAACACAGCAGAACTTCAGAACCTTCAGGACCAGTTTCTCCTCCAGTCTCCACTATTTACACCTCACTGCACCAAACACTGAAACTGAGCCGACAACAAAGAACCAGGAAGTCATTACCAGCCACTTAGTGCTAACAAGGCAGACAGAGAGACTTTGTTGAACGCAGCTGGAAGGAAGAGTTTTCTTTTCCTGAGGCCAAACTGGAGCATCTTCTGAGCCTGAGCAGAAAGAAATCCACAACCTTCTCAACAAGTTAGCCTAAAGATGTTGACATTTTCCTAGTAACCTAAAAACTCATAACTTTAAAAACAGATACTATATCTTTACTATATTTTTCACCTATTGAGGTCAAGCTCGTGGTGAAAAACAAGCTAACCTGACCTGCTAGTGACTTACTGTTTACTATATTAGCTATAGTTAACACCATTAGCAGGAGTTAACACCATTAGCAGGAGCTAACACCATTAGGTAGCGCTGTTAGCAGGAGCTAATACAAAATCAAAACAAACTGTAAGATAATCAGTGGCTGTTTAAGTCTTAAAAGTGTATTTGAGAAATTGATTTGTTCCTGATGCTGACAGTAATCAGTTTGTGTTAGAAGCAGCAGATCAGGACAAACACCAACTTCTCATTCGACTCTTCCTCTGTTTGGTTTTCCTCATTTTCATCTCCATTTTTTCTTTTCTGCACTGCAGTATTTTTACTGTGTTGTTTTAACTTCTGAAATAAATATTAATCACATTTTGAACTGCTTTGTTGCTGAAATGTGTTACAGAAATAAAGTTTGGTGTTGGTCACCATTTCACAGACAAACTGAATTTAAATAAACCAGCTGAACTACAGTAAAAGGTTTATCATAATGGTTAAAAACATAATTCAACAGAAATATCCAGACTTCAGAAAGCCTCTCATCTTCTCCACCATCAGCGCTGTCTGCATATTAAAATCTAATTTCTACCAGTCGCAGCAGCAGTTTGAATATCGGTATCATCAGTTCTGTCTGTTGTGATGTTAACAAAGAGAACTTATAGAAAACATGTGGACCTGGTATCAGAACCAGAACCATCCTGTTTCTCCTGGTCAGGACTCCTGAAGAGGATCAGAGCCAAACAACCTGCTGGTCTGGACACTTTGAATAAACCGGACAGATGCAGAGCGCTTCCATCGGCCCACATGCAAATCCACCATGTGACCTCAGCTGGAACCGCTGGGTCGTGACCTCTGTGTCCAGTGACCTTCACGCTCTGTTAGGACCATCAGGCCGACCTGATAACAGAACCGCTCTGCCAGTGATGGCACCACTGGTTCCATTGGTTGCTTTAAACATGGCCGCTTCCTGACCTCCTAACAGGGAAACTGACAATCATGTTTAGCCATAGACAGTCGCTTGCATTATCATTGACTTTACAGCAATTCATCATACTGATCATGCACGTGGTGACAGTGGAGAGGAAAACTCCCCTTCAACTGGACCAGGTCCTGGCTCGGTGTGAGCTGCCATCAGCCACGACCGACTGGAGGTTTAAGACGGAGCAGACAGAAAGAAACAGCAGAACTGATCCAGGAGTACTTTCTATGTTCATGGAACGTTAATGTCAGGACGGGGAGAACCATTAGGTTCTGTGGTCCAATGAGGAGTATCTGACTGATTGGTTGGTCGACTGATATGAACTTTGATACATTTTTAAATCTTTGATATCTTTCTTCATAAAATGTTCAAGACAAACAATTTCTTGTTTCTTTGTGACAGAAAACTTACAAAATCATCTAATCTAATTATCCTTGTTTTTCTTGCCATAAATGCCAGTCACTGTTTGTCAGAGTAAGTCATAATCAAACCTTTCCCTCTGGCTACTTAATGGTTTTTCAACGGGACCAGTACCACCAGTCCAGTTGACATGAAACCGTCTCCTTCATAAGTCTCTGGTCTGCTGGATGTGAAGCATAAAGCAGGAAGGTTGTGACACTTTGGCTGACGGACAGAAACCATCCGTCCGGTCTCCAGGCCGCCAGTTGGCACGGTTACCATTCATGTAGCAACGGCCTGCAGACAAAACAGATCAGGAGAGGAAATTGGATGCCATGATTGGCTGACAGCAGTCACATGACCTGGATCTCTTTTAAGACACTGACAGCTCAGAAGGTTTTATGTATTCCTCTGTTTACCAGCAGAGCTCACCTTAATCTGACATGGCAGCATGAGATCCAGTATGAAAATAGTCAAGATTCTTTCCAAATGAACATTCACTTTAAGGAGGAGGGCGTTTCTTCTTCTGGTTTGGAGGTAATGAAATAACTTCTGGGTCAATAAATCAGCTCAGAACCTTTAACAAGAGCAGAGGAGAAACCAGAAAAAGTCTTAATAGAGAATGTCAACTCCAATCGAACTCCAGTTCAATCAATATGTGAACGCCAAGCGGACTGGAGACCGCTTCAAATACAGGAAGTGGACTACATTCAGGGTAGATGCAACCAAAACAAACATGCTAATCTTGCGCTGGTGCAGTGGTTCCCATAGTGTGGGGCGCGCCCCCTAGGGGGGTGCAGTGCCGTTGCAGGGGGGCAAAGGAAGCGATATGGATGAATGGAAGAAAAAAAAACAGTTACACAAAAGTGTTTCACTGTAAAGATGGTTTGTAGTTTGTTTTGTTGTAACCTGAAGTGTGAAATAAACTTCAGTGGAGTTTGAAAACAAAATGTGTGTTTAGGTTTATGTCTGGTTGAACGATGTGTGCCATGTTGATTTTTTTTCTTTTTGGGGGGATTTTATTGTAATCCCATAGTGGGAACCACTGGGCTAGTGGGAGGAATGTCTTCAGCCAAAGATGAAAGAAAAATCCTACAATGGTTAAAATCTAACGCCTCCATTTTTGTTTCCATTTGGTGAAGAAGGAAGTAGCCTCAGTGTCTTTTTAAAAAAGTTTTTGTGTCGTTTCCTTCAGTGGTTCTTGGTGCAGCGCCCCCACAGGCCGGGAGGGGAACAGGTTGGTTTGACTCAGAACAGAGAGGAAGAACCTCAGCTGGAGGTGGAGCAGATGGTGGAGTTCTGGTTCCAGTAGAACAAACCTTTAGCTTTGGTGCTCAAAGAACTCTGTTGTGTCAAACTTCAGTTTTCGGCCAAGAAAACTCCTCCATTCCTTCCTTTTTTTTAGCTTAGATTTTATTATTGTATTTAATAAAATCATTCTCTACTGAAATGTCCAGACCCTCCTGTAGTACTGTTACGACCCTGAGGTGGGTTGTGACCCCCATGTTGAAGACCTCTATATTATAATGTATTTTGTGGATTTTTAAACCCAAAACAAAGATTTTTATTTGCCTTAAGAATATTTGATACTTTCTGTGCTACACTGAGTTCATCAGATGCTTTATCTAAACACTAACTGTGTAAATGAGAATCTGCTCTTTGAAAAACATGCAGAAAAATGACATTTAAATAAAGAAAGTGAAAGAATAGAGCATTTAATGGACCAAACACTATCATAAAGCAGCATACACTGTGGACATGTAATCTGTAGTGTGGTCCAACTCTGGCTGTCCTTCATGTTGCTAAGCCTCTGACCTCAGATCCCCTCCTGGCACCGCTCCGGTATCCGTCAGATTCTCCCGCCTGCAGAATCCAGTAGCAAAGTTCAGGGTCGGATTAAATCCTGCTGGGATGGATATAGATGTCCTGAAGAGGTTCATCCTGAAGGAGATGACGTCCAGAAACCATCCAGGTTGGTTTCCGGTCGTCGTGTTTCAGGTTGTCTTTCTCCTGATTCTGTTTTGTTGCTTATTTTTTAAATATTTAATCAGATTTCTGTGATTTTTGTCAAAACCTCTCACAGAATTTCTCCATTATTAATAGTTTGGCCTTTTTTTGGATTACGTGTTCATTAGTGTGACCTTTGACCTAGAGATGCCAGAGAGGTCCTGACTGTGTAACAGCTGCAGAAATAGAAACAATCAAGCTGAGCGATCAGAGGAAAACAAACGGCTCCTCTGACAGGATTAGCGGCTCAGTCGGTATTTTCAGCTGCAGGTTGTAGAGCTGAGAGGCAGAAAGGCGACGCCTGTCTGCCAGCAGCTTCATCTGGCAAATTGTTCACCAGTAAGAAGATCTCCTGTATCAGCAGAGGCTCCTCTGACTGCAGGTTCTGGCAGAAGGTTCTGGACGTGACCCGAAGGTTTTTGCAGCTTTGGGTTTCATGCTGACGGTTCAGCGTTAGATAATTCTGCACTGTAAGTTCACACAGAATGACGATCAGGCAGGAATCTAAACAGAACCTGAACCAGAACTGCAGCAGCCTTTGGACCTGATCAGAACCCTGATCAGAACCGTGCAGGCTGCTGCAGCGGGCCATAGAGGTGTGTCTGTGTTTACATCGGGTCGGATCAGGCCTGCTGCCTACGTGATCCGTGGTATGAGGTTTTCCATTTTCACTTCAGCTCCAGCTGGCAGCGCCGGCAGGAATGTGGGTCACAACCCGACCTTACATAACCCGGGACACACCCCCATGACTCTTCACAAACAAGTCCGGTCCTGTTGGTCCGAGGAGGCCGAGCCTGAAACCAGAGGAACGCCTGCAGCTGGAGGCCCGTCTGACAAAAACTGATGATTCTGGTCGGGTTCTGCAGGACGGTGCCGGTTAAAGACAAAATGGCTGCTGGAAAATGAACCTCCAGTCCTGCAGACCCGACCATCTCCGTTCATTTAGCTGGTTAAAAAGTGCAGAATTTGTCTTCAGGTTTTTATTTCGATAAATATCAGTGTTTGATTCAGCGTTGCTCTTTTAGCCTGGACTGAATTTTCCTCTCTGCTTCCTAAACTGAAGCCTCTGGGATTTAAAATCAGACACTTCCAGCTTTACCCAGCAATACATTTGAAATTTAAGTAAACTGAGTCAACCGAAGCGTTTTGTTCCTCTCATGCAGTCGATTCAACGTTTCATCTGGATGCATCAGATCAGATCCTGTCACAACAACCATCCAGCTGTCTTGTGTCTGATCTCATTAAGCAGCAAGCAGACAGACGGACGGCAGGTGTGGCGCCGCCTGAAAAGCTCCCATCAGGTGAGGAATGGAAACACCTGTTCAGGTGCTGATCAGTCCTGAAGGTCATGGGAAAACGGCTCATTTTTCTCACACTGCGCTGAACGTGTTCCTGATGAACAGAACCTCTGGTTCTGATGAAACCACAGCAGAGCCTTGCCTGAGTTTCTGGAAACACCCGGCGGTGTGAGGTGGCAGCAGGACGGACAGTCAGCAGAGAAATCTCCTCTGAACACAGAGAAACTTCTCATTAAACAGATTTCTGACCAATATCTGTTCAGAAAATAAGAACAGAAATCTCTGGGGCAAAAGTTCTGTTTTTCACGCTGAAGTTCATTTTACGTGGCAGCAGTTATTTTTATGCATTTGAGTAATAATCATATAAAATATTTAAATCCTTCCACTAAATTAAAAGTAACACAGTTTCACAGCTGCTGTTTTTCTGTTAAATAAGAAATGTAATTATGTTCATATTGGAGGTTTTTCCGTGTTGCATAAAGTAGATGTTGAACTGGTTTAACTGGTGCTGATCCCAGCCTGAGCCCCAGTTGGTCACTGGTCAGCCAGTTTGACCTTCAGGAAGGTTTTCTGTTCACAGATCCCACCTTAACATCACTTCCTGCAGCCCCACTCCCACAGGACAAACACAGCTGGAACATTCACCCAGACTTTAAGTAGGACACATTACTCTCCACACTTCAGCTGATATCGGAGCAAAGCTGCTGCTTGTGCAAACATCAGGTGATAAGGCAGGGGCCAGCATCAGGGGTCAACATCAGGGGTCAACAGAAACCCCACATGGCTTTCTGGACTTTCACCATAAACACAGAACCTGCCGGGAAAGCAGATGCTTTAAAGAAAATCCTTACTTTCCCAAAGGTCAAGTCGTTTGTTTTCCTCATTGATCGAACATCAGCAAGTTTCACTGGGGCTTCATAAGATTCCTGATAATAATCAGCAATATTTGAATTTAAATTCAGAACCTTTTACTCCGATCCCCTTCAACCACCTGGATATCCAGCCAGATATTATGGGATGCATTATAATTTATAGTGGATTATAATTTATAGTGGATTATAATTTATAGTGGATTATACCTCCAGATTATAATCCACTATAATTGGTTGAACTGCTCATCAAACAGACTGAACATCGTCGCAGGATGCAGACCATTGGTCTAGTCAAAGTCCAGATCTAAATCCTAACCTGTTAAATGATGTGGACTCAGCCTCTGTACACTGAGCTGCACTGCCAGTGAAGTCTGGTTGTGTTAATCAGATATTAATGAAGATATGAATATGTATCTCAGAAAGCAAAGCCTCATCCATCATCCTGCGTTTCTTTGTGTCATATTTACCTGGTGAGAGTAGAAAGACGTTCATGGAGGCAGCAGCGCCACCTCTGTTTACTGACTTCACTTTGTCTCTCCTGGTGAAAACCTGCTGGTGAAACTGGCACTGGGAACAAGTGACCTTTAACTTCTAGAAAACCTGCAGCAGTTTTAGGAAAGTTTGCACATTGTGATGAAACAAACGAATGAAAAATAATTGCCAGTACAGAATGAGGAGCAATAGAGCTAAATTTGACAATATTTCTGAGATTTGACAAGTTCATCAAACTGAAGCCAGAATCAAAAGTTCCTAACAGAAAAGAACCAAGAGATCCGAGTGTCTCCTTTGTTCCAGACCTTCATCTTTTTGGTTTTCACTTAATGGAAGAAAACTGAAAACATTTAACAGAGTCCAAGAACTTTAACAAACTGTGGAGTTTAGATGTTTAATTTAGAAAAGTGAGAAACACAACTGAACATCATCTGCATAGAAATGACAGGATAATAAACCATAGTTCTCCATTATTAATAATACAATCTAAATGGAGATTTTATTATTAATAAAGAAATTTTTGATCAGTTGAGTTCTTTTTAAATTTTAAATTTCCTAGAGTTCTGCATAAAGTCTGCGACGGCCTCCTCTGCCTCACGACGTTTAGAGTGACGGGATCGTCTCGTTCAGTTTCGGATCCTGGAGTGTTTCTGCAGCCTCAGGAACGCCCCTCACCCGGCCTGGACCCGGCGGTGGACCCGGCGGTGGACCCGGCCTGGACCCGGCCTGGACCCGGCGGTGGACCCGGCCTGGACCCGGCCTGGACCCGGCCTGGACCCGGCGGTGGACCCAGCTGCCTCTGGGGCAAAAGGAGGTTCAGTTAGCCGCTGAATGTTTCATCATCCGCTCTGCTGAGCGCCTGATGCCTGAATCTCCCAGCAGGGCGACGGATTGTGTGTTTTACGGTAGATAAGTGGCCAAACCTGTTGGACTCATTTATCTCTCACGATGTGAGGAAAAATCATCTGGTTCTGATGCAGGAGGCAACAGTTCAGTTCAACATGGTTCTGAAGATCAGTAAAATGGAGAACCAGTTAATGTCGTTTCAGGACGCAGAAGATAAAATTATTGTTAATATTTTATCTGTTCATGGTTTTTTCACCTACAGGAATGGTTCAATCAGATCTGATCATTTAAAACTCAAAATGTTTCCTCTGATTTCTAATCCTACTGTGATCCAACAGCGACCTCTAGTGGTGAGATGGATGCTAGCAAACCCTGTGAGCCTTCAGGACAGCTTCATCATTTATACACTTTGCAGATAATTTTTTTCTGCTGAAAATTCAGATAGTTTTGAAATTATTATGCAAAGTGTTGAGATGAATGTTAGCTTGGAAGTTTTTAACAGACCTTTAACAGAAAGCTGCAGATTGTCACCATTAAAGTGAACCAGCACTGAGCTTGATCTCTGCTGGCAGCAGGTAACTGTGAAAGAGTTCAGAACCAACTTGAACTGGGGCCGGACTGGCCACCGGGAGAACCGGGACATTTCCTGATGGGCTGACCCCTCAGGGTCGCTGAGGGGCGGGGCCCAAGGTTGGGTTGATGTCACACCTGAAAAACAATCCATGATGTTCATGTGGGTCACTCTGGTTTCTGCCGCTATAAAACTCCCACAGACTGTTGGGAAAAGACTTCATCGCCCTAGCTTTAGCTTTCTGCTGAAAAATGCCCTGCAGTGATTTGCATACTCAGAAGCATGAATGTAAAAAATCACATGTCAATGAGAAAACAACTGAAACATAAAAGTTTCACAATCTTTCTCAGATTTTGGTACCACAACAGCCTTCTCTAATGTAATGTTCCACAATCTCATATTTTATTATACAAATTCAATAAGATTAATATTCACTAAGTTCACTTACTATATTACAGATTTGATCATAGAGTTTCCATTTTAGCTTTCCAGAGCAGATCTTAACTCACCCATTGAAATATAAATATTAATGACATTATCTCATTCTTAAAATATTTCCTCATTTTATAAACGGGGGTCTACCTTCCCTCTATTGTTCACTAATATTATTTGTAACATGTATCTTAGAAAATGTCAGCACAAACGTTGTTGCTTTCTCCTCATGACTTGCTGCTGTTGTTCCATCAGTTACTAAACCAGGACAATCCGACTCTCTTCTTACACCGTTCATGGATTAATCATCTTCCAGACGTTCCCTCAGCCTGACGTTCCTCCCTCTACTTCCTGATTGAAGCTGGGCAGATCCAACAGCTGCTGAAGGTCAAAGCTGATTGGCTGCAGCATCTCTGCTCTGACTTGTGATCTGCAGAGCAGAACTCAACCCAGTTTCTGTTTTCAGGAAGTGAAACTCACGCAGTTGCTGTGACTGAGAGCAGAAATGGAGCAGAATCAGCTGGACAGAGAAACTTTCTCCTGTTCCATCTGTCTGGATCTACTGAAGGATCCGGTGACTACTTCCTGTGGACACAGCTACTGCATGAAGTGCATTAGAACCCAGTGGGATGCAGAGGATCAGAAGGGAATCCACAGCTGCCCTCAGTGCAGGGAGAACTTCACACCCAGACCTGTGCTGAAGAAGAACACCATGCTAGCAGCTTTAGTGGAGCAGCTGAAGAAGACTGGACTCCCAGCTGCTCCTGCTGACCACTGCTATGCTGGACCTGAAGATGTGGCCTGTGATGTCTGTACTGGGAGGAAGCTGAAAGCCTTCAGGTCCTGTCTGGTCTGTTTGGTTTCCTACTGTAGGAATCACCTCCAACCTCACCTTAATGTCCCTGGACTGAAGAAACACAAGCTGGTGGAGCCGTCCAAGAACCTCCAGGAGAACATGTGCTCTCAGCATGACGAGGTGATGAAGATGTTCTGCCGCACTGATCAGAAGTGTATTTGTTTTATCTGTTTAATGGAGGAACATAAAGACCATGACATAGTGTTAGCTGCAGCAGAAAGGACTGAGAGGCAGAGAGAGCTGGAGGAGAGACGAGGAAACATCCAGCAGAGAATCCAGGACAGAGAGAAAGATGTGAAGCTGCTTCAACAGGAGGTGGAGGCCATCAATCACTCTGCTGATAAAACAGTGGAGGACAGTGAGAAGATCTTCACTGAGCTGATCCGTCTCCTCCAGAAAAGAAGCTCTGAGGTGAAGCAGCAGATCAGATCCCAGCAGGAAACTGAAGTGAGTCGAGTCAAAGATGTTCAGGAGAAGCTGGAGCAGGAGATCACTGAACTGAAGAGGAAAGACGCTGAGCTGGAGCAGCTCTCACACACAGAGGATCACAACCAGTTTCTCCTCAACTACCCCTCACTGCCAGCACTCAGTGAGTCTACACACTCATCCAGCATCAACATCCGTCCTCTGAGACACTTTGAGGACGTGGCAGCAGCTGTGTCAGAGTTCAGAGACTTAATGATGGACGTCCTGAGAGACTCATGGACAAACATCTCACTGATGGTCACTGAAGTGGATTTTCTACTGTCAGAACCAGAACCAGAACCAGAACCAAGGAGCAGAGCTGGATTCTTTAAGTATTCATGTGAAATCACTCTGGATCCAAACACAGCAAACACAAAGCTGATTCTATCAGAGGGGAACAGGAAGGTGGCAGCGATGCATCAACATCAGTCTTACCCTACTCATTCAGACAGATTCACCGGATGGCCTCAGGTTCTGGGCAGAGAGAGTCTGACTGGACGCTGTTACTGGGAGGTGGAGTGGACTGGGAGAGTTCGCTTAGCAGCTGCATACAAGAATATCAGCAGAGCAGGAGGTGGAAATGAATGTGGATTTGGAGGTGATGACAAATCTTGGGCATTAATTTGTTCACAAACCAGATTACAATTTGGTCATAACAACATCTGGACCTTCGTCTCAGGTCCAGTTCCCTCCAGAGTGGGAGTGTTCCTGGACCACAGAGCAGGTCTTCTGTCCTTTTACAGCGTCTCTGAATCCATGACTCTGATCCACAGAGTCCAGACCAGATTCACTCAGCCGCTGCTGGCTGGAGTTGCAGTTGGTTCTGAATCATCTGCAGAGTTCTGTTCTGTAAACCCAACTAGGTCTTCTCTCTGATTGTTGATCAGGGTTCATGGTTCTGAAGTTTCTGCTCTGTTGTTCTGTTCATCTTTTGGTGTTTCTTTCATTCTTAAATGTCAGAAATATTTTTTCATGAAAATCTGAACGTCTCTGGGCTCCAACAGCCTAGTTTTAATATTTGTATTGATGTATTAAATGTTCCGGTTTCTCTTCCTCTGATCTGCAGAAAAAATGTTCTTCTTGTTTAAATCAGTTGAGACTGAAGTGAACTGAACTTCCTTCTGTTTTCTTTATTGTGATTAAAAGAAGAAACTAAAACTAACATCAATCTAGAACTGATTCTGTTTTCTATGATTTAGATAGGAAAATAAATGTCTAGTTTTGTTTCTTTTGGCTTTCTTCAATAAAACAACTTGTTTACAGAGAAATTTGAAATTTATTCTCTTTGTTTTTACAGTATATTGTGAGTTTTTTCATTTAAAGTGCAGAAATATTTCTATCAGAGTCTCATGTGATGCTGGAGAAGACAAGCTGCTCACTAAGCCCAACTCACATCATGGATCTTCACGTCATCCATAAAGTGCAACTTCCACTTACAAACTTTCTCCAGCTGGGGGCAGCAGAGATTCTTGAGTGTAGAACAAGAAGCTGCAGCTTCTTGAAGAAGGAGATTTGGGTCCAACAATAGGAATCCAGGAAGAAGAACTTTCTGTTGATCTCAGGAAAGTTCTGGTTCTGTTGCAGGCGGTCTTTGGTTTAATTGGCCATCAAAGAACAAAACAGATAAATATTTCTGTGAATATTTGCTCTAAGATTGTTGAACCTCAGCAGAGAAAATGACCACGAGCTTTCAGGAGAGATTTACTGTCGGCTGTCAGGCCAACATTATAACTTTGCTTTTCTACTCTGGAGTAAAAAATAAAGTTTAGTTTTTATAAGTATAATTTTAAAACTTTGTGACCCACCTGTAGATAATCCACTGGGATGTGGAATCGAACCTTGCAGAACCTGTCAGTCAGTCACACTCAATGTCCTAACGGCAGAAAAACAACTTAATATTACAAGAAAAACATGATGCTAACTAGCCTTAGCATTCACAACAGATTCTGCTGACTGGGAGAAGCTGCAGTGTAGCAGAGAGAAGGAGGAGGGATGAGCATCACCACATGAAGGATGATTGACAGTGCTAAGACCCGCCTCCTTGCTCTGATTGGTTGTTTCTAGTTAGCACTAGGAGAAGGAAGATCAACTCAGTTTGTTTGACAGATTGTCTTTGTTATAACAAACTTTCATGACATGGTGACAATTTCAATAAATACATTAAAAAAAGTTTTATACCAGCTACATACTGCAGCTGTAGGCCTGGTCTTACATTTTTATGTCAGTTCATTATGATTTAAGCAAGTTAGAAGTTTCATATAAACATTTTAATAATGACATGAGGTGTTACTTAAATTTTCTCCAGCATTAATTATGTTTAAAACTAAAGAACTTGCTTCAGACAGAGGACAGAGTCCCACCAGGACGTCCCTCCGGGTCCATGTTGGTCGGTTCCAGCAGAGACCAGGAGGACAAACTGAATCTGAAGGAGAGCTGGGGAATAAAAGCTGATGTGAGGCGATGCAGCGGCTGCCAGACCCTCTGCGGCAGGCGGCCAGCGGCCAGCATGGGGGGCCTCATGCTCTGACCCTTGCTGCCTCCTCCTGGGGTCGGAGAGCCCGGTTCTGTGTTTCAGTGTTCAGGGACAATCAGGCCACTGTGGAGAAGTGAAGTGGGAGTTGGGGTTCTGATGTGGGGACTGGAGTTTGGACTTGAAAAGCCAGGAATAAGTGGAGGTCTTGGTTCTCACCTGATGGCTTGTTTTCCTTCCTTTCATCATTTGTTCTGCAGAAACAAACATGTTGATGAAATTCATTCAGATGAATGAACTCCAGCATGAAGCCTGGTGTGAAAAACAAACAGTGAACTGCAGAATCTGCTACAGTAGAGCGGCTGAAGCAGGAAGTGAGTGCGTTGATTGGCATTCAGATGAAATGACCAGGATGTAAACAGCTCTCAGCCTGCAGGGGCCGCCGAGCCCGAGAATGATGCTGCTGTTCACAGCATTACACAACATCCTGGATTCAGCCCAAGCATTCACTCCTTTATTTCACTGCTTTCAGCAGCAAACAGCCACATTTAAAGGAACATCAGATCAGGATCCACAGCAGAACCGAGTCCTCAGACGTCTTCTAAACCTTTAAGACTGAAAACTTTCCTGTGATAAAGCTTGTAATTATTCTGATCTGTTTATAACTAGAACTATGAACTCAGGCTGCTGAACATTTCTCACTCTTTCTCCTTCTTGCTGTTAACTTTATGGTTTCTGTTTTTTCTTCTGTGAACTTTCACCTGGCTTCAGTTTAACTGCACCAGAGCTTCTGTTATAAACGTCCTCAAAACTTTGTCAATATTCCTCTAATGTCGAAGAAACACGCAGTGTTTCCATGAAAGAAGAAACGCAATTAAAATGACATGTGAATAAGTTTGTTCATGCGATAAGTTATTAAAAAAACATGGCGCGCCATCATCCTCCTCCACTTCCTGTTGTCTTCTTCTTCGTGGTTTCTGCCAGTAGTAACATCCTGTTGATCATGTGACTGATGAGAAAAAGTTTTTCCGTTGGAGTTTTGTCAAATAAATCAATTTTGATACAGCCTAAAAAAACAATTGAATTAAAGTATTCAGTTTATTGACCTTATTTAAATCAGAGTTTACTTTATTTATGTAGCAATAATATTATTGATGGTGTGTTTATGACTCGTTCCTCTTCACTGGAGACTGTTGATCATTTGAAGCCTTAGTTTATAAATGTAATATTTAGTCTAGTCTGTAAACTAAATATTTAGCATGGGAATTAAATATTTAGTTTGGATCTATCACATTTATAAACATATGAATTACAGGTGAAAATATAACACAAAATTAAAAACACAGAGGCTAAATGAACTGAAAATATTGCTGTTAATTTTTTATTGTGTAACTTTACGGCTCTCCGTTCTGGACGCGTCCTGCCGGGTTTGTTCCTGACCCAAACCGCCTAAATCAGCTGAATAATTAACATCTGAGCTTTTAGCCCAGAGTCCCACTGATGACCTCATTATTTCATCCATTTAATGTGAAATGAATCACCCATTCATTTCAACAGGTGTGCTGCTGAAACGATTCTGAGGTTTCTGGAGAAGTTGATGGCGACCAGGTGGGTGGATCAGGAAACCGTCCTGAAACTCAGAGATGACAAAAAACATCTACAGAAACGTTCAGGAAGATTTTAGTCTGATGTTAGAAACTGGTATCGACACAAAAAGAATTGAATTATTGACCACAAACATCATCTCAGTTAACAATGGTGATTATTTAATGTCGGTTAAAAACAGCCCAACATCACAAAACTAAACATCAGGAATCTAAAACACTAAAAACACAACTTCACTTCATCAGGTTATTACTGCAGATTCAAACTGAATCTGTTTTAACTAACTTGGTTTACAGAGTAGTTAATTTTAATGTATTAATCTAACAATTAATCCTTAAAAAATATGCAGAATTACCAAAACTTCTCAATCAAATGTGAATTAAATTGGTTTTCCTCTAACCTTCAGAGAGCAGTTTGAGGAATTTTACACAAATCCTTAGAAATGAGCTGACCAGAACTCCCCAAAAGGTTAAAAACACAACTTCCCTCCACTGATTTCAGATTTAATTCACACTATCATCAATAAAAAAACAAATTTCTCTAATTTCTTTAATCAGCCCTCAAAAAACTTGACGAAGAAGGAGCAGACGGAGTGCCAGCCGTCGCTGCAGTACGTCTGCACCGGCTCCATGTCGTTCACCATTCCTTCGTCGTCAAACTCAGTCCTCTCCTCCCGCTTCTTTTTCTCCGCTTCATCCTCCTTCACCTTCTTCTTTCTCTTCTCCACCTTCCCTCCATCGGAGCTCTTCGCTCCGGCCTCTCCTTTCTTCTTCCCTCCCTCTTTCGCTGCGTTCTTGTCCTCCTCCCCGCTGCGCTGAGCCAGCTTCATGTGGGCCTCGCCAGGCGCCTTTTTGCAGGTTTTGGCCTTTAGCACTTTCTCTCCTTCGCAGGCATTCTCCCGTTTCTTCAGCTTTCCCACCAGCTGCTTCCAGTACTGGCTGGACTTCATGCTGTAGGCCTGGCAGAGATTGGGTTTACCAGCATAACGACACCAGTACCTGGGAACAATAACAAGAAGATGATTGGACTCCAGGACACTGAAAGGCAGGAAAGGCCAAGAGCTGCTGCAATGGATGCGAGTTTAAACCAAAGAATGAACCGAAACGTTTTTAAAACCATTTGTTATTGATACACCCTGAACCAGTCCTGCTTCAGCAGACTTTTGTCAAGGCAAGCCGCCTTCTCGGATCAAACACGCGGTGCAGGATGTATGGATCACTCCTGTTGTTCCTCACTGCTATCGTCGCTCCATGAAGCTCAAAGCTGTGCAGGATATCAATGACTGATAGACTTGATAGCTTTTTGTCATGTTTCTACGTCTGGCCTCACCTCTCTGCGTCTCCTTCGGTTTCTGTGGAGCAGTTCACTACCAGGCTCACCAGACCTTCACCAGATGTTTGCCATGTGCAGCGATGGCCCTGCTTGGTGCTCAGCTCTCCGGAACTGAGCACCGAACGGTTTCTGGACCGCCGGGCCGGTGGCGGCGACGACTGGGGCTGGCGAGGTTTGTCCCGTTTGTCCTGACCAGGCGTCCGCTTGGCCTCGGCGAGGAAGACGAGGCAGAGGAGGAAGACACAGCAGCACAGAGCAGCACGCATGGTGGCTGAGGAGGGGACAGAAGATATCTGTTAAAAAGGCTGCGCTCCTCTCCAGTTCTTTCTATTTACTGGATCTGGAAGCACTTATCCTTTGTACCTTCTGGACCGAAGGCTTCAGTTAAACCAAACCATGTAAAACCAGTATTGGTCCAAGTACATATTAAAGTTCACACAGGATGAAAAGCCCACAAGACATTAAGATCTGAGCGAAACATGAAAGGCCTTGCAGGATGTTGTCGAGAGCCTCAGGAATGATTAAAAACCAACGGCGTTTTATGACATGTGACAAAGACTGGAAAGTTTTAATGGTGGAAACTCATGTGGTGTCAGGCTGACATGGTTTATATTCATGGTGGCAGCATATTGGGGAACATGTCCGTGATGTGGATCAGTTACAGGAGAACTTTACACACTGGTCCTGTGTTTAAGGTCTTAACCTTCCCCTCAACAGCTGTGCTGCCCTACAGAAATGCTCCAGACTCAGATGTTGAGGTACTGAGGTAGACATGTGACACCATGGCAGTAGCACCATACTGGTGTAGCACCATGTCTTAGTTAGCTTAGGTATGTTAGCTGCAACCTGGTGTCATCCAGAAGAGCCTGGCCAGGATACAGGGCTTGGTGTGACTTTGGGTTTCCATGGTGACGGTTGTTGATAAAGAGATAAGATCCAGGTTGTGGCTCATAATGTGGAGGGACTGATGACAGAAAACCAGATAGAAACCTCCTTAAAGGGGCACTTTGCCTTTAACTAGGTCATCCTAATGTGATAATCCATAATCTAAACCAGGTGTCAAACTCCAGGCCTCCAGTTGCTGTCCTGCAGGTTTTAGATGTGCCTCAAGTACAAAACACTTGAATGAAACGGCTTAATTACCTCCTCCATGTGTAGATCAGTTCTCCAGAGCATTAATGACCTAATTATTCTGTTCAGGTGTTGCAACAGAGACTCATCTAAAGGTTGCAGGACTGCGGCCCTTAAGGACTGGAGTCTGGAACGTCTGTCAGGATTCAGCTACAAACTAAAATACAGACATTATTACCACAGTATCTCAGGTTAAATATGTTGTCTTCATCCACCTGCTAATCCATTGTCTTTCTCTCATCTGAGATCAGATCATGGAGGTAAGAGGACCAGCAGTGAATCTAAGATTCAAAGATGATCTCCGGCTGATTCTGGGGATTCCAGAGGAATAGAAAGTACCGCCAGTGAGTTCTGGATCTGCCTCAGGTTCTGCTCCCAGGAGGTTCTGCCAAGAAAATCTCCTCCAGGTGGCGACCCGATCAGATGTCCAAACAGCTGCATTATGGGCTCAACACACAGGAAACAAACAGCAGCAACAGGCCGAAGTCTCTGCCAACCGGGATGAAACCCATTACATGACAACAGATAGCAATGACAGCAACAAAAATAGAACATTTTGTGCACACATGGCTAACCAATGTGTGTTTGTCTACATGTACAAACTATGCACACATTTCCCAGTTGCCAGTTGGAGGAGGGTCGGTGAGTGTCGCCTCATGGTGCAGGTTCCAGAGGAAATGGAGGGAGCAACATCCCGCCCTGTCTCTCAAGGCTCAGTCCAAACAAACAAAGGAACCTCCGTTTCCATGATCCTGTGTCCTTTCTTAAAGAGGAGCACCACTCACATTACCTCACACAAGGCTCCTAAACCAAATCTCCATCTCTTGCTCCATCCCACCGTCACAAGACACCAAGATATTTTCCCTCCTCTGTTTGAGGCACAGGCTGAGGGAAGAACCATTTCTACTGCCACATGTCCATTCCTATTGGTCACACTGGGAACAACAATGGGCGATGATGTAACTAGATGATGTCTCATCATGGCGTCACCGTGATTCGATCACTGTCAGTTGGGTTCCTCATCTAGGCCTGAGTCTTCAGGTCTCTAATGACGGCCGACTCCTGGAGGGTCAACCCAGGATCCCAAAACTCTCCCATCATGATAACGAACCACCGTACCTCACCGCAGAACCCTAAAAACTCTACACCAAACCTAAGATACATGTAAATCAGTAATAAAGTCCACACACTGCAATATAAGGTACGTTGCTTCATGCAGTGAATTTGTGCAATCAAATAAATGATGAATTCATTCCACTCAGAAAAATAATTACAGAAAATAATGAACCAACCAGAATAGTGAATGTTACAGTTTAGTGTTTACTGGATGCAAAAGTTACTGGAAGTTAGTATAGTTAACAGTTTATCTTCAAAATTCATCCAATTCAGTTCAGTCAGATTCAGCTGCTTCAGGAAGTTAAAGTGCAACAAAAGAGTCAGAACCAGACTGGACCGTTCCTCCCTCCCACTAGGATGAAATTCATTCTAGAAAACTGCTAAATCAAAACGAAATGCATCTTTTTAAAATTAAAAACCTTTCTGGAGTTTCTCAGAGTTTCTCTGCCATGAAGAATGAACGTTTGAGCAGAGAAAGTCACCAGATGTCAAACAAAGACAAGCAGCACGATAATAATCCTCTCTGATCTCCGTCATTCTGGTCATCCTCGTTAATAAGTCATAACTCTCCGTCTGCACCAGGCAGAGAGCAGAGGCAGTCGTTGCCGTTTCTTACCCTTGGATGCTGCTGAGAGGTCGGAGTCGCTGTGAGAGCCTGGGGGCCACAGACACTCGGATAAAAGAGGGCAGGAGACGAGGATAAAGGAGGAGCGGGAGAAAGAGGAGGCCCGGGGGGGGCTATTCGAAGAACTGCCCTGAGAAACCCTCCCACATTTACCCTCCACATTTACCCCCCTCAGAAAGCATCTGTGAGAAAACAACAACAGAGTCTGTAGGGTTTCTCTTTATTGGCCACACAGACAATAATTCAAACTTTCAGCTGTTTTTTCTCCCAGTGTTTCCTCGGAGGAGCTGCATGTTGCTGTTGGGTTGCAGCAGGAATCCAGCCTGGATCCGTTCATGGAGCGGTTAGCAGGTTCTCCCACCGCTCAGAAACATGACCCTCAGGTTCTCTAGTAAATCTACATTTCTCTACAACTCTCTGTACTCTGTGACAGACAAGCGACACAATGCGTGGGAATCAATTTGATCCAGATTTTTGTGCCACAATTCGATCCACAATCAATTTTCAATTCACAATGATTATTCACGATGTCGTCTGCTTCACGTCCTCAGCCTGCTCTGTAAGGCAGAGTGATAAATGGAGACAGTAAAGTATCGTTTCTACTCCTGGATCCTCCTTTTGTTTTCATTTTTCCTCTCTGGATTCTTCTATTAATCTCCTCTGGGTTACATTATGATAATCTGTAAGTTTTCCTTGTGATTAAAGCTTTATTAGTCTCCTCCATCATCAGCCTCTGATTCTGGTTCAACATGAAACCAAGAACAACTTCCTCAATCCAGGATCAGTTCACCAGCTGCTGTCCATTCACCATGAAATCGTGCAAATTGGAATTAGAAAAAGAAATTTGCTTGATGGAAACAGAATAATTTAGAAACAACTCACATTTTTCAATAAAAGCCCAAGACTTGGGAAAGAACCTCTGCTGGACAGAGAGGAGCAAACAGCTTGACTAATTGTTCTTCTGATGGAGCAGATTTCATTCCAGGAGGTCGACTCCTAATTCTGGGAACTTCCAAATACACATCCAGTAAAACGGAGCCAGAATGGGCTCTTTGCACCTGCCGCGCTGACGTCACAACCGCATGCGCAAATGCGGCTCTCTTTTTTCCGCTTTGAGTTACCATGACAGCTAGAAAAGACAAAGTCTTATTTCAGACGCAAATAAAACAATACTATGAACATTATTGTCTTCCTAATATAATGGGCTTTTAAGTTTTCATGGATTTCCAAGCGATCCTAAATTAAGAAGACGGTGGATTGTAAATATCCGTTGCTACCAGTTAAAGCTAACGCTGCACAGCAAAGTTTACAGCCTTCACTTCACTCCGGATCAACTTCTTCAGCCTAAAGCAGAAGGTAAAGGAGCCTCCTGTGTTATTTCCATGGAATCACTTCTGTATTCAGCCTGAAAGAGTTTATGGGAACCAGAGAGCAGACCAGAGCCAGACAGCCGAGCTACTGACCCGCCTGAACACACTGCTGGAAACACCGTCCTGCTTCACAAGAAACATGCTAAACTAATAAAGCGAAATAACACGGAGACCTTAAGGAACACGGCCATATTTTTCTAAAAGCAACAACTCTGAACCTGAACAGTCAGCTGAACTAGAACTCCGACACCAGAGCTGCTCTACTGTTAAGCTATGGGCTTGTTGTTCCTCAGGCTTCAGAAGCAAAAAGCCTGAACCATAAAATCCCAGTTACTTGGTCTCTGACACTAACGACAATAAACCACGTAATATACTTGAACACAAGGTAAAAACATTGTCCGTTAGAATGGATGAAAAATGTTTAGATACTTAAATAGCACATTTTTACAAGACAAATGTCTAGCATAAGCTAAAGTTAATGTTAGCCACAAAGTTTAAAGAAAGTAAAACTCACCTTCATATCTGTGTATAACGAGGCAAACATCTTAAAATCTTTCTCCAGATTATTTGTTAGAGCTTCAGATCGATGTTCATCATTAATTGTTACCTTGGACAAGCCCTGCAAATACCGAGTGGAAAGAGCCTTTTTCAATAGATCGGAAACGACTGAGCCGCTTTTCCCCGAACGCGGAAGCTGAGGAGCAAAGAGCCCATTACTGCGCAAATGGAGGACAGTAACGTCATTGGTCGAAGCTTCCCAATACGCACCAGTAGAGTTGGTATAAAAAACTGATGTCAGAAGTAGAAGTCAAGAGATTTTGGATTTCTGTAACGATGTAAATGTGATGCTTTGGGTTCCACAGATGTGCATTAAATCTCTTCCCGTTTTGGCTGTGTGTGATGCCCACGGGTGTGTGTTCACAATAGAAAAAAGGAGCATGCATTTCTTTAAATGTTTAGGGGGTTAATGACGATGGGTGTAGTAATGGTGTTTCACCAGTAGGTGGCGCATGGAGACTCGGAGCTGCCTGTTCTGCCGTTTCTCATAAGCTGAGAGAAATTGGAGTAACAGACTGTGTGCTCATTTACATGCTGTTTTTCAGGTGAGAATAACCTTCAAGTTTGTTTTAATAAAGTACTTTTTGATTATTTGGTACTGTTCGAGAAATGTTTAAGGAAATGTGTCAATGTGTGAAAGATATTGAAAGAGTTTTGTTGTGTTTCGGAGCCAGCAGCGGCTAGAGGAAGTAGCTAACATGCCGTGATGCTAGTTGGTTAGCACACTGTAGCGGCGGATAATAGCGGGATATATACAGATAATAGCGGGATATATACAGATAATAGCGGGATATATACTGTAGGTGCAACCACTAACAGTAACCGCTTATAAAGGAAGTTGGGATATATAATATATATTCCGTGGTATGAGAGTAATATGCTGTTATCAGGCTCCAGGGTTTATTTGTGTTCTGGTGAAAGGTTAAACTGTGATTTAATGCATTCACTTAATTAAAGTAGTTTGAATTCTAAGATAGTTATGCCAGTTTACAATAACTTTAGATACATGCTCATTATATATGTCACTGTGTGATTAAATATGCATATAAAGTGCAGTGAATTGAAGGTACATGTTACCTGAGGGAATTGGGACAAAATATGATATTTGATTATTTCTGGTTTAAGGAAAGCTAATGTTGATGTTTATGTCAATGATGGAATTTGTCTAATATGTACAGTAAATTACTGAACTATAAATTGGGCTGTATTGACAGTTAAATAAGCTGGTTTGTTCAATAAATAAGCTGAGAGAAATTGGAGTAACAGACTGCGTCGTGTTCTCATTTACATTGACATTTTTCAGCTTCATCTGCTGCTGACGGGTCCAGATCCCTGGTACCAGTTACATGTGAGCAGAGAGAATTTGTATCATTTCTTCATTTATATATTCCATCAGTTTAGGCCCTTTAATTTCCTCCATACTTATTGAGTGAACAAACTTATTCACGTGATTTTAATCGCGTTTCTTATTTGATGGAAATAAGAATTGCTAAATTGTTTGTATTTTTTTACGTTCATGGAATATTGACAAAGTTTTGCACATCTGTAATGTAAACGCAGCTGCTGATGATCTGTGGGTTTCCAGGGTAACGGTCAGTGTGTCACCAGGTGGAGGGGATGAAGTTGTCATTTCAGACCTCGGGTCAGATCTGAACCCGACTGGGAACCTCAGATAAAACCATGTTAATGTGTCCATTAATTCATAATGAGTCTTAATGAGAATAACCTTTAACCTTTAAAATGTTAATGGATTTATTACCGTTGATGAACTGAACCGGGCCGTTTCCAGCTTCCTGCTTCCTCCAGGACAGAAGCTGGTTGTGTCTCTGGTTGCTCCTCGGCTCTCTGAGGAGCCGGTGGGGAGGATCTTCTCTCGGCTGCAGGACAAAGACTCCTGCAGGAATCTGGGTCACAGCTTAACCCCCCACTGACACCCGGTGGTTGGCGGCCAGCTCCTTCTCATTCAGCTCAGGCCTCCACGCAGATCCCAACTCCTTCCTCCAGAGACCGCTGCCAAATATCTGCCTGGTGAGGGAGGATGAACTGAGGCAAAGAAAACGCGCCGTTCCGCCCAGTCTGGATCGATCAGCAACAAATATGTCACCTTGTTTTTCTCCGAGAGTCCTGAAGCTGGGCAGCATCATTTATTACAGTTTGGTAAAAGGACATCAGAGGAGGCCGGGTTTTAACGGATGAATGGACGGATTATTTGAGTCCTTTCAGTCGGATACATCTCTCTTTCCTTGGTTTTAGAGCAGGAAAGCTTCTCTGCTCTTACTTTACCTCAGAGAGACGTTAACTGAACCTTATCAGAAACATAATGCTCAGGTAAATGAACAAAAATCATTCATTTGGACCTTTAGGCTCATTGAAACCAGCAGCCAATCAGAAACATGATCTGTTTTCAGGTTACAGATCAAACAGTGAAAAAGATCCAGTTTAGCTGCAACCATTTCATCCTGTAAGCTGCTGGTAAAATCCCAGTAAATCCCAGTACTCCCCAAACAACACTCAGTTCTGGCAGAGTGTTGTTATGGAGACAGTCGATCTGGACCTGATCCTGTGGGGCCAAAAGCGTCACTCCTGCATTTGATGGGGTTTAGTTATTTATTTAATTACAGTTTAATTATGCCAATAACCTTTAGAAACCTTTACAAACTTTTATATGCTTTATAGAAACTTGATTAAATGTGTCATCAACTGTCATCAAATAACCTTCAAATATATTTTTCCCAACTTTTAGAAAACTAGAAGGTTATAAAGTAGTTTTAAATTATAGATGCTGTTGGTTTTCTAAAATGGATCCTTTGCAGAAGGTCAAATATGTGGAAAAAAAATGAAAATCATTTCAGTTTGATTTCTGTCTGTGGAGGTTCAGAAAGTTTGAAGGTTTATTATTGGAACAGTAAAAATGAACTTTTAGAACAAGGTTTGGACAGAAGAGCTTAATATTTCCACCTGTCCAGGTCGGTAGCTGCACCGTTTGCTGAATAAAATTTTAAAAATCATCTGCTCCCGACAGACTGGATGTCTTCAACAAAACTAAACATTTTCCTGAATTTATGAATTTATAGATCATTTCCGTCTCCATTGCTGTGGTGAGGGACACTGATGCTGCAGAAGCATTTTGAAACCATATAGTTGATGGACGGTTCTGATACTTTTGGATAAATCAATCACAAAATGGATGACGACGCCTTAAAGTCCGACTGCCTGGTTCTTGATGTGACTGACAGGGGTGTACTTACTTTATACAATGATGAGAGATTGTTTGGTGTGTGTTAAAATAGAGGAAAAGAAGGTAGAGAGTTTCAGCGTTGTTGTTGTTGTTGGGTTCTGACGCCCCCTGCTGGTTGTTTTTAAGAATATGAGCTAAATTGAAAATAAGAAACTCATTTATTGGTTAAAAAGCCATGAAAATTAATTAAAACTAAAACTGAAATTAGTTTTGTTCTCCAAACAATGTCTTTCTGACCAGCAGACAGAGAGTCATGGTCTTTGCTGCGATTCCTTTTCCTGAGCAAGAATGTGGTGACAGTGGGAAGGAACAACTGCTTTTTAATGGGAGGAAATACACAGCAGAACCAGAAATTCCAGGAATATCATGTATGACATAGAAGATATACGCAGCGATGATGAGAGCAGCGACTGATTCATCTGAGACAAACGGCTCTGAGCCGATAGTGAAGCCGTTTTCACAACAAGATATTTATTTACTTTTCATTTGATTTGGTGGATTTTCCCAGAAGGAGCCCAGCAGATTTAAAACCAGTTCAGTGATTTCTTAGTGTTTGTAGATCAAGTGTTAGTAAGTGATCTAGTGCTGCTGGCTGCCAGCTGGCCGATGAAGCTCTGAGGTGACTTTCCTGTCTCCTCATCGGGATGAAGAGTGTTTGTGTGCGTTAGCTGAATGGTGATGGTCCCGAGTCCTTGACGGCAAACAGAAGAGTCCACTTTCTGCCTCTGAACATCGGCGGAGTGGCAGCTGCAATCAGCGCTGCTGCTCTGCTCTGATTACTGCAGTGATTAAAAGTGGGAGCCGTGACCTCCGCCGGGTCTGAGGGCCGTTTCCCGATCAGAGGCAGAACGGGTCGAACGCAGGATGAAGAGCTGCCTGTCGTTGAAAACTCCTCCAGCCGCAGATCATCACTCTGTAACCGTGCTACATGCTAGCTCAGCTGCTCTACAAACACACTCTTTACTCTCAACAGATTGCTGTGATGGTTTTTATGTTTGGTAACAAAAATCTCAAACATAATCTTTATATTCAAACATAATTTATAGATAAATATTGATATCAATTTATTAGTAATAACAGATGAAGAAATGCATAAGCACAGACAATCAAGAACTTTATACCAAATTAAAAAACAAGTTAAAGACTAAATATGTTTACAGCATCATGAAAAGAATATTATTTATACAATAAATCATTAAACACATAAATTGAGGCGAGAAGCTTGTTAGCCTGTTTCAAAACAAACAAATTTTTTCATAAAAATTTTACATAAAAATTTTTCATTTAAATGTTTTAATTTAAAACTTTTAAATGCCTTAAAAAATTAATTTCTGGAATTAATGAATTTCTGTCATTTCTCTGACCAGTTTTATTTCCTCACTTTAATTATTGTGATATAAAACACTTTTCACAAAAATAATAACTGCCGTTTCATGGTATGTCACAAAGTGCCAAATGAAAAGATTCTTCAAAAATATGTTCAATATTTTAAAAAAATTACCAAAATATTTTCATCTGTATAATTTTATTATTGTATTTCTAAGTTTCAAGTTTTTTTCATGATTTTATTTTAAACTTTTAGTTTGTATTTTTGTGAGGATGAAGAAACGCTGCATCTCCTCAGGATCATCCTGGACCAATAAAGTGTTTATTGTTATTATTGAAATATGAATGAATGAAAATCTTAAAATATATCAACGTCAAATGCATATAAACTGGTTTATCTTTCTGTTTTAGCCAAAATCTCAGCGAGTCTACAGGGGAAACGTTAGTCTGCACCATGTAATCTTTACATGCAGTTTTGATTTATTGTTTAATAGCAATGATTCCTGTTCGGCTGCAGAAAAGTTCCTGCAGCTTTCTGAGACTAAAAGTCACTGAGAAACAAAATAATATGAAGAATGTAATGAATGTGCTTCAGTCTTTACTGATAATGATTCTTTTATTTCACTTAACACCAAAGAACAAAAGAAGATGGAGAATTAAAATTTTATAGCAACAAAACTAAAACAAAGAAGGAATGAAGTGAATCTGCAGCAGATCGGATCAGAAATGGCCTCAGGCTGCATCAGCTTTCATCTCCAATGTGTCAAAGAAAAGAAAATTCTCATGACGTCGTAAATATTCTAGCAGGAGGCTTGATGGCTGGAGTCACTGAGAAACAGACGTGCAGTCAGAGATCAGAGGAAGTAAAGCTGCTCGGCTCACAGACGGAAAGTTCAGAGGAAAAATAAAAATGATTTTTCCTTTTTAAACATCCCGACCTGAACAGGCTGGTTTCATCCCAAAATCTGGTTTCATCCCAAAATCTGGTTTCATCCCAAAATATAATCCAACAGAATTTTTCGAGTTAATTGATTTTCTTTCATTGAAATTACTTGTTTTTGAGAACTTAATATAATTTTTATTCAGGGATTATCAGAATATTCTGGTATGAATCAGATGTGAAGCCTCAGCCTGCGGTAAAACCCAGCTGGAGGTCACGGTGCGGCCGGAGGTCACGGTGCGGCGCCCTGAGAGCTTCGCTCCGTTTCAACTCAACACCGACTGAAGATGAAAGAACAACCAGAGACTCGCTGTAAAAACACTCAGACAACAAAACCGCCTTACAGACCTGAGCCTGTTCACTTCCATTCATCTATAAAATGTTCCAGGATTACATCTGATCATGTTGAAAATGAAGAATCTGTTTTACTGAACAATTTATTATTCCTACTTTGTTTTATATTACTATAAAAGTAACTATTACTATTTCATGTTCTATCCTCTTAGCTTCATTTAACAGGAAAAAACAAGAAATAGTCTTACAGGTCAATTAGTAGTTTGTTAGGAAAAGGTCAAAATAGGTCCGATAAATTACACTAAGCTGTGATGTAGAACAGCGAGAATAAGAAGAGAAACAAAAAATATAAAAGCGAAGATTCATTGATCAAAGCAAAGGTTGATTGACCAACCCATAGATAAAAAATGAAGGTTGACTGAGGTCAATGCTAAGGTCACTGCTAAGGTCACTGCTAAAGTTAGCTTCTATTAAGGAAAATAAACTGACTGAACATTAACGATCATGTGAAGATCTGGACGCCTGATTTGTTCCTAATGAAGGATCTGAATTCATGTTCAAGAGTAAATTTTTCATTTAAAATCCTTAATGGAGATTTAGAAATTTCAAATAGATTTAGTTTATTTTGACATAGTGACAAACAAAACAATCTGTGACAGAAAGCTAGCAACCAAAATGACACAACAGTTACTGATTGGTCATTCATGTACACATCCCTGTACCCTCTAAGTCAGGGGTGGGCAATCCTGGTCCTCGAGGGCCGGTGTCCTGCAAATCTTAGATGTCTCCCTGGTCCAACACACTTGAATCCAATAACTGAATCACCTCCTAAGTGCAGTCAAGTTCTCCAGAGTCCTGCTAATGACCTCATTATTTGACTCAGGTGTGTTGAAGTAGAGATGCATCTAAAAGTTGCAGGAGACTGACCCTCGAGGCCTGGAGTTGCCCACCCCTGCTCTAAGTGACCCTTTTTGTTCTCCTCGGGTTTCCATACTTCAGAGATGTCAGCTCGCCTGCGGCGGCCATCTTGGTTTACAGCTTTGAGTTCAAGTAAACTCTGAATATTAGGGTCAGACTAAGATTTCTGTTTTTTATTAAGAGAATAAAATTATAATATTACAAGAATTCACTCATATGGCAATAGAGTGTAAAATAAAGTGAGGGTAAAGTAGTAATTATATGAGAACTCCAACATAAAAAATTAAAAATGAGGAATGTTTAATATTTAATAGACACATTTTAACACATTAGCATGAAATTATTATCCAGAGTTTTACATGATCGACCAAACCAGAAACAACCAGATGAACAGATTTGCTCACATCAGATCATAATCCAAGCTTTTTCTCATAAAATGACTTTTTCTCTGGTAAAATTGTGTCTATCCTGCTAATTTTATGATTATATTCTCCGTCACAGGAGGGACAACCGACATAAAAGCCACAGTTTGAAAATACTTTGTCATTTGCAATTTCTTCTGGAGAAAAGAAAATAAGAAAAGAATCTGTTAAAATCAGGAATCAGATCTGGTATGAAACAAATCAGAGTTTCTATTTGAAGCCCATCAATGCTACCCTGGACCGATGAGTTCTGCCTGGTCCTATCCGTCCTGATGGACTTGTCCTGGTATGAAATCCTCGTTGTCCAGTTCTGCTGCTGACGTCATGGGTGTGATGGTTTCCAGAGAAATCTCCGCCTTGTCCTCCAGCTGGACGGCGGCCGGCAGCAGCAGCAGCCTGTCGCGGCTCGAAGAGCCGTTGGAGATGTTGGACTCCTCGTCGAACCGGGCGCTCATGTCCTCCAGGCGGTCGTCCAAGGTCATGCTCAGGTTGCGGGGCCGCTGCTGCGGCTGCGCGGGAACCAGCGCCTCCTTGTGGAAGGTGGTGTCGTGGTGGTAGGAGACGAGCTCGTTGCTGAAGTTCACAGCTTCCACCGCGTTGTTGGAGCAGATGCGGTTGCAGCCCAGGATGGTGGCGAAGGCCCGGCGGAAGTCCGCGTTGAAGGCGTAGATGACCGGGTTGAGGGAGGAGTTGGCCCAGCCGAACCAGACGAACACGGTGAAGGTGGTGTCGCTGACGCACGGCGGGTCGCAGAACGGGACGGTGCAGTTCAGGACGAAGAACGGCAACCAGCAGAAGACGAAAACCCCCATGATGATCGACAGCGTCTTCAGGACTTTGGTTTCCTTCTTGAACGAAGACTTGAGTGACGCCTCGTCGGCGGCCCGGTGCTGCTGCTGGTTCCTGGTCCCGCCGTGGCCCTGGTTCTGAGCCTGCTCCGCCGCCCGCTCCAAAGACGCGATTCTGCGGATTTGGGTCTGAGCGATCCGGTAGATCCGGGTGTAAGTGGCGATCATGATCAGAACCGGGATGTAGAAGCTGATGAGGGACGAGGAGATGGCGTAGGTTTTGTTCAGGTTGGCCACGCAGCTCATGGAGGCCGAGGCGCTTCCGGTCAGGTTGGTGGAGTTTGTCCAGTTCCTGTCCAAGATGGCCGCCACTTCCGCCATCACCGCGCCGTCCTCCTCCAGAGCCCTGTGCCAGTTCATCTGCACCGGAATCAGGGAGATGAGGATGGACAGCGTCCACGCCACCCCGATCATCACGAACGCCACGCGGTGCGTCATTTTCCTCTCGTACTTGAAGGGGCTGGCGATGGCCCAGTATCGGTCCACGCTGATGATACACAGGTTGAGGATGGAGGCCGTGGAGCACATGATGTCGAAGGTGATCCACACGTCGCAGAAGCCTCCGAACAGCCAGCTGTCGGTCACCTCGGTCACGGCCTCCCACGGCATCACCAGCACGGCCACGAACAGGTCGGACACGGCCAGCGAGATCACGAAGAAGTTGGTGACTTTGGACCGCAGGTGGCGGAACTTGATGACGGCGGCGCAGACCAGCGTGTTCCCGAGCAGCGTGGACACGATGAGCAGGAAGAGGATGCAGCCAATCAGGACGCGCAGTCCGTTCCCACTGACGCCTTCCTCCTCTTCCTCACCACCCATCCCGTCCAGTTCGGAGAGAACTTGGCTGAAATTACTCCACACCGTGTAGTTTTCCATTTAACCAGCAAAGAGAAGCAGATCTAAGAATTTAAACTCCTCTGTAACTCGCCTCTCTCCATCCTCTGAAATAAACCAGAAATTCTGCAGATTTCCTCCGTTTGTCTCCCAGAATCAGAGACAATTCGGTCCAAAGAAGCAGGAAAAACCTCAGAGGACAGAAACAAGTGACAGCTGCTGAGTCCGGAGGTTCGGGTTCGAGGGAAACCGGTTGGTTCCGTGTTTGGTGGCAGACTGGACTCACCTCCGCTCTGCGCTCTGTCCGCTGCAGGTAACAGATTCCTGTCACCCAGCGGTTCCCGCTGCTGCAGCAGCTGCTGCAGCATCATCATCATCATCCTCCCCGTTCCTGTTCTGACGGCGCGCAGAGGAAACGGTTCCGACAGGATTTTAATAAAAACTATTCATTAGATAATTAAAACATTTCTATCATTTCTATCTGTAGCTTCTTTTCAGCTTGTTGCTTCAGCTTTGATCTTCCAATCACTTTTAGTAAAAGAAAATATTCAAACGAACCAAAAACAAAATATAAAAAACAAGTCAATATTTTCTCTTAATATTTTAACTGATTTAAATTAAATTTGATTCCATTTGTCTTTATTTTATGTCAGCGTTTTAATACATTTATCTGATTTTATCTTAATTTTTATTTTGGTCATCCTGATTTTATTATTTACATTAATTTCTTTATTTTATTCCTCATTCTGTGTGTTGCAATAGATCAGAATTTATTTTATTTTGAAATTATTCATATTTCTATGTTGTTTAGAAAAGGCAGCTTATGAAAAAAAATTTTCTTTCCCCGGTTTTTCCTCTTTTCTGTTTTTGATGCACTGAAAATGAGATGCTGGTGGTTTTTCCTCAGATTAATCCTTAATGTTGTTATTTTTGTTTGGTCTCTTTGGATTTGCTGCTCATGCATGAAGGTTGCAGCTTTTTAACAGAATATATTATTGATCTCATTTTTATCAGTAAAATCGTTTGTGCAGAAATAACATGAACTGATCCTCATCCTCCGGTCCACTGATTATTGATTTTTATATTTAATACAATGATTAACCTCTGTTCGTTTCGTCTTTTAAATATGTTATATTCTAAATATTAAAAAAGCAGGTGACTCTTTTCATTCTGCAGCGCCCTCTGCTGGCTGAATTCAGTTAATTCCAGGAAAGTTTAGAAACGTTTTGCTTCTGGTTATAATCATGTTCATAAATAAATTTTATTCTGCATGGTTAATGTATTGAATCAGCTGTGAAGGTGTTTTGTGACATTTTGTAGAGTTAAACCTCAAAGGGACAGAATAATTTTTATAAATCAAATGATGATTGTTTATTATTTTAACAATAAGTTATTGGGTGAAAATATTAAATCACGAAATAATTAATTCATTAAATTTCTCCAAATTAGTTTTATTTTTGAGGAATCTGTTCAGAGGGAAAGATTTCTATATTTTATAAATGAATAATAAAGTTAAAAATGAGTCAAGCTGTTCAATTTAATTTTTTTTGCTTTTCTTCAGCCAAATTCTGATAAATTTCTTTTAACTCCACATAAATTGAAGACTGAACGTAAGCAGCAGAATTATTATTATTATACAAAAATTGTTGCTTTTGTAAGCCGTGATGATAGATTTATCCACAAGGTGGCGCCACTTTTCTTCTCGTACAGAGTTTTTATTGGTTGTTTTCAGGTCATTTTCTTTCTCGTTGGTCTGGGAGGAAATAAATCATCATAAAATAAAAGTATTTTAAATACAACAGTGTATTTATATAAATCTGTTGTACCGTTTATGACTTTGGCTCCACGTTGTGGTGAAACTTGTTTTCAAAATGTTTAGGAAGGTTTTGGTTTAGAAACAGAATATTTTATTTAAGTTCATAAAAATGGTTTAATTTGACATTTTTGGGTTGTTTTGTTATCAAAGTTACCATGGCAACCAGTTAGATTGTAAAATCCTTTACCAAACTTTAGTTTTCTTTGTTTATTAGCAAACTGAAGATAAACTGTGAATCTTCATATGATTCTATTAAACTAAAACACCTTCAGTAACTCCAGTCTTACCAGGAGTTTTCAGCTTCATACTTTGTTTGTAAGGTTTTAGAAACATTATCTTGGTTGTGTCGTTTGTAAGGATGTGAGCGTCGGAACCTGTTGGCTTGTCGTAACGTGTTGAAAATATTTCTGGAACCAAAAATGTAATGAATCGGTTTGTGATATTTTCCACGATGTGTCATCAGTTTTTGTCTTAGTTTTAAATCTCATGTCAGATATAACTCGGTCTCTGTTTTTGGAAATTATTCCAAATTTAAGGAGCAAATTTAAATGTGAATTTAGCATTGAACTTTCTCATAGTGTTATGCTATTTTGTTCTTGTTTTAACAGTTTTATTTATTTATTGTGTGAAAGACAGTAAGAAGAACAATATTGATGCATTTTTTTAGAATAAGAATTCAGAGGAAAACAGCATCTCCATGTGAGCAGCTCTTTGCTTCAGGAGGAATGAAATGAACCAGTTCAGTGAGACAGTGAACAGTTCATTCCTGCCTCGTCTGAACCTGCTGTTTCCTCTGCTGCTGTTTACAGCCTCTAATCTGCAGCGGCTGCTCCTGCTCACTGTTTTTACGTTTGCTCTTTGAACGCTCGCGTGTGTCGGAGCACACCTCGCTGCGAGGTTAAGGCAGAGTCATCTTTGACGCAAGCAGGTAGATTGAGCTGGACCGCCGCCCGTCTCCTCACCTGTAATTACACCTGGTGGCGGATCCGCCGGCAGTTCTGACGTTGAGGTGAAGAGCTGAAACCTTAATCACTGTTTTGGTTGAGCTGTTGGGGCTGGGAGCTGCATGCTGTGTCTGTGGAGGATGGCTTCTTGCCTGCAAACAGTTGTAAGTTGCAGCTCTTGTTGATGCATGCTCTGATGCATTTGTGAAATCAGGCAAATGGCTGTGAAATGATGGAGAAGTGTGTCAGCCTGCTGCGTCCTGCAGGCCAACAGCAGTAAACAAAGCTCTGCGGTTTGGAGGGAGCGGCTCCGTCTTCCTGATCGCAGTAAACCTGGTTCAGTCTGTCTAAACTCCACCGCTTTGTGAAATGGATCGCAGGATTTAACATGACGCCGTGACTCACAGGCCGACTGGGTTTAATGGTTTCCCCACTGACTGAACCAGTGGTTAAAATGCTCATTCCTAACATTCTGGCTTCAGTTCCAACCAGAACCAAACATTTTTTTCCATCTGACTTTAAAAAACTATTTCATTTCATTCCTTTAAAGAATCTATCTAAGGTAACCAAACGTCAGTGAAACAGAAACAGCAGAAAACTCGACTAAGGTTACGATCACACAAAGTCTTGATGCTCAAATTCAGTTTTTTGCTGAAATCGTGTTTTTTTTTTGTTTTTTTTTTTTGGTGCGTCACCTTAACGCCTCGCGCTGCGTTTGGGTCAAATCCTGCTTGTCCAGTTAGTCCTTTGCCAGTGGAGTTGTACCTTCCTGCTCAGTGGAAGCCAGATTGAAATGACTGAAATGTTTCCAGTTCCTGTGCCCACATCACCACCCACCACCACCATGCCTGATAACTGCAGTGACATGTTTCTGCTGACTTTGGTGCTCTGCTTCCCTTCACGATTTCAACGAAACACTTTTTAAAACCTTTTCCTGACCTTTAACCTTTAATCAGCTAACTGAGGCCTGCAGGTGGAGCTCATCAGTTTTCCATCGTTTTTCTGATCTTCATGCTCTGACCTTAGTCTGAATGTTTTCATTGATCATTATTGGGAACATTCACGTCTGTCTGAGATGTTTTCCTCTAGTAAATAATTGTTTATTCTTCAGAATGATGAATGTCAGGCTTTGTAAAACTTCCCTGACTGATGGGCAGAAATTAAAATCAAGTGGAGAGAAATCCTCAACATAAAGAAGCTTAACCTGAACTGCAGGAGTCTGAAGCAACAGAATCATTTATTTATTGTTGTTGTATGAATGTCATCAGATTGTTGTCAGACTCAGATTGCTGCAGCTGCTGAGCCAGTGGACCGTAGGTGAGTCTAAACACGGTGGTCCTTTCCGATTGACTCGGTTTGTATCTGGATTTAGAAACTTTCCCCCAAAACAACACGGGATTTCAACCTCCAACCCGCTGCTGCAGTCCTGTGTGAAAAACAAACGTCTGACGGTGAGAACGGGTCGGTTTGTTGTGGAGCTCACAGGAATCACACTTTACATCCTCTGTTTTGTAAATCTAAGAGTGAAGGTGAAGTCGACTTAATTACAGGGTTTTATTTTGAAGGATCTTGTTGAATAAAAAACAAACTTGAGGCAGGTTGGTGTTTAAAGTGACTGACCAGCGGAGGAACGATCCTCAGAGCGTTTCTGCTTCCTTTACATCCTTTCTTCAGGGTTTGGAAGCTTTACTGGTTTTTATCTGGCGTGTTGGTCTGCGCCGGACTGGGAGATATTTTTAGCTGAGCTTTGGGATTTCAGGTTTTCCTCCTGAAGTCAGAGAGACTGAAGGTTTTCCCTCTTTGTTCAGCTGATCCTCTTGAATCCTGATGATGTTCATCAGTAAATCCGCTCTCCTCAGTTTATCTCCCATCATTCCCTGAAATGTCAGCGACCCACCAGAGCTGGATTTAAGGATAAACTTTTTCAGTTTCACAGCTCAGAGAACAATGGCTGTATTGAGAATAAGATCTGAAGCTCCTTTTTTCTGATCTAAAGCCTGATTCCCAATCCTGTGGTTTAAAATAGTTTTAGATGTTCGGATCCACTCTGGGTTTAGTTCTGTTCTGTGAAGACGTTTTATTATTTCCTGTTTTATATTCTATGATCTCATTAAGCTCACGTTGTTTCTATCAAATTGTATTAGTTGTACTCATTTTATTGATTGTGTGAAAAAATTTGGCCTTAATGGCTGAATTTAAAATATGGCTTTAAAATAAAATAAAGAAAATAATTTCAAACTAGATCAAATTTCCAATTTTAAGCATTTTTTGTTTTATTTTCAAGAAAAGAAATTACAAATGTCAAACAATATTTTTAAAAGTGACTTTTATTTCAATCATCAGTTTTGAGTTGTACAGCAGAGTAAATATGAGAATAAAGTCATAATATTAACAGATCAAAAAGGCAATTTTACCAGAAGAATGTCTTAAAATTACAAGAAAAAGTTGCTTAATGAGAAAAATGCTTTTTGGTTATTTTCATGTTGGAGTTTTCATAAAATTATTACTTTATTCTCTTAAAATTAACACTTTATTCTGGTAACATTAAGACTTTATTCTGATATTATTTAGATTTTATTGCCATATGATTATTCTTGTATTACTTTGACTGTAATCTTTTAACATTATGACTTCATTCTTGGAAAAACAAAACTTAGCCTGAACTCGGCATATTTTGTTACAGTTGATATGAATTCAAAGTCTAAATAAAGAGAAGCTGTAAAACAACGCTTCTCAAACAAGATGGCCGCTTTGGAGTACTGGCGTCAAGCATTGGTGGGAAAAATGTAACTCTTTAAATGATTAAATCTTCCACAAACCCAAAATGTGATCAATCAATAGAATAGATTTTTCTCCAGCTCTACTTTAACCTGCAGGAGAAGAAGGAGGATTAGAAACTGACCATCGAGACGCGCTGCTGCTGACAGAAACACAAGAATCTAACAAATCATCACATCGGGTAAAAGATGAGCAGTTAGTTTGAAATTAAACTCCACAGGAAGAAAAGATTCTCCATCCTTCAGATCCACATTAATAACTTTATTTTATAATCACAATGATTATAAAATAAAGTTTTATTTGATAAAACTCTCCCTGTTACAGAAAACCTCTGGTTCACTGAAGGTTTCCAGGTTCTGGAGCAGCTAAACGAGCCCACATCATCATCCCTCCACCACCGTGCTGGACAGGTGGAAGGAGGCCTTATGCCCTACTTCAACGCTTCCTAACAGTCTTTTTCTAACCTTTTCATGACCTTTAACCTTTAACCTGCCTGTAGGTTAAAGGCAGGCTAACCGACAGGCTCTTGATGTTTCTGGTTGTTTCTCTGAGCGTCCCGCTCTGAATCTGCTGAGACTCTGACATGTTTTCCTCTTGAGAATAATCTTCCTCTCTGCAGACTTCAGATGGTTTGGAGATGACCTTTGAACCCTTCCCAGGTTGATGGGCAGCAACAGTTGCTTCTCTGAGGTCAGTGCTGATATGTTTGATGCACCTGCATCAAGTTTTTCCACTTTAGCTCTATTTTTGTTTGATAGGAACTGACATTGTTGAGGTTAGATTTAAAGAATTGCAGGAATTAGCAGAAGAAAAAACGTTTTAAAGAAAGAAACACTCGTCTTTCTGAACTGTTTTTCTCTGCTGTCCTTTAGTGTAATTTTGAAGCTGCAGATCACAAAGCAGGACCGACACCTGAACCCCTGACTGATTACAGCGTTTGAGCAGAAAGCCTTTTAGATGCGACTGTGAACCTCTGAGCACCTCACACATTCATAAATATTTACAGTGGGCGCAGACGGAAGCCATGTTGGGTCAGAGGAGGAGAGCAGAGATAAGCTCTGTTTAAAGAAGCAGGAAGATGAATCTGAAAACTGAAAGTATTCATAACCCATTCCTGCATTACTCTGCATTAATGTAAATGTGTTTCATTATGATTTAATAATGCAGTAATACAGAAAAGGGCACGTTTAAAAATAAAATCCTAAAAATCTCCTAAAGTTCCTGCAGAAGCTAATCTGAGTCCAGCTGCAGAGGTTCTGGTTCTGGCCTCTGGGGGTCTTTAGAGAACAGTCAGCATTATGAATAAACAGCCAGATATTATGGGATGTTTTATATCAGTGACGTCCAAAATGTGGCCTGGGGGCCATTTGTGGCTCTTGAAATGATTTTGTTCGGCCCCAAAGTTAAGAACGGTGAAAAATCTGGTCAACAAAATGGAAAAACTCTCTGTTTTTCTTTTAATAAGGCGACATTCCAAACCCTATTTTATGTTTTGGATGTTTAATGATTTACAGATTGCATAAAAAAATTAAATTTTTGATTAAAAAAAAACTAATAAAAAAAATTCAACAAAGTTATATTTGCATTCTTAATTTAATTAAGTTTGTGACCCGTTTTGCCAGTTTGACTTTGCCGGCTTCCCCCCCGAGCGCAAAAACGTTTGGACACCAGTGGTTTAAATGAAAGCAGATTGATGAGTTACAATGGCCCAGTCAAAGTCCAGGCCTAAATCCAGCTGAGAATCTGTGGCAAGAAGGCTGATGCTCCCAGAGGTTGAAACGTGTTGAACAGATAAATCTGCAAAGATTTAATTCTGAGTGTCAAAACGGGATAAAGAAATAGTTCTGACTCAGGAGGAGGACTTCAGATGCATGCCACACTTTTAAGATTTTTTGTAACGTAAAAACGTGTAACATTTTGTTTTCATTTCAAAATTATGCATTATTTGTTTTCTGATAGCATTACATAAAAAAATAAAACGTGAAACTTTGTGGCTGTAAAAGGTTTCTAGACTTCTTCAGGTTTCTGTAAGTTTTTGACATAAAACTTCTTCTTTCATTTCTCCTGTAAAGTGAGGAAAGGCCTGCAGGTGCTGGTTTAGAGAACTGAAATGCTCTTGGTCATATTTTGACCCAGTTTGGCTCAAAATATGCCTCTGATGAACGTATCAAACCTCAGAAAGACGATCCACTTCCTGTCTGGTAGTCCCGGCTGCAGCAGGAGGTTCCTGCGCTGCAGCAGGAGGTTCCTGCGCTGCAGCAGGACGTTCCTGCGCTGCAGCAGGACGTTCCTGCGCTGCAGCTGAAGCGGCCAGTGGAAGGGTTAAAGAGACGGCGCTGGTTTTCCTCTGTTGTCTGTCTAAAAGCTTCCAGCGGCTCTGACAGATCGGAGCTTTCAGATCACTTGTTGCTAATAGAGGGATATTTACGCTAACGGGAACAGGGAGAGTGTAACCTCAGGTCACTGCACTCAGCAACAACACTCACACAGACACACAGACAGCCTGCTCTGCTTTTACAGCAGGGACAGACGGATACACTGTAAAAAATGGCCGTCTGATCCAGTCATGCAAGCTGCGGTCGCCTCCAGCAGGAGGTCACCAGCAGGTCAGACATGTTTTCAGCTCAGACACTTTCTGCACAGGGAGGCTTTGACTGAACCGCTGCTGATCTGATCCTTCTGGTTTCCCAATAAAACCTCCAAACTCCTCTAAGGTGACAAACATGAACAGGAAAAATACAAAAATACTCCGGATTGGAGACAAATCTGGGCTCAAGTCTCATCAAAGGTACATTTCTCAACAGAAAGGCACAAGAAACAGAGACTTGAGAAAAACTCAACACATTACAGCCACTAATGCCTGCAGAGATTATAATAATAACATATTAATAATATATTTAATTTGGCAAAACACTCAAAGACATTTTACAAGAATCAAGTAAAACTGTAGGAATGATCCTGAAAGGGGAAAGAAATGCACAAAACAACATAAACCACACTGCATGCTGCTGGGTTAAGAAACGGAGGCTTTCTTGGTTTAAGATAAATGTAAAACAGGAGAAGCTGATCGGAAAATGCTGAGTCACTGGTAGTTATGGCAACCAGCTTTGTGAGGAGTAGCTGAGTCTTTCTAAAAATCAATATCTATACCACATAAAATCAGAAAAACAGGATCTGTTTCAGAAAGGTTTTCATCCACATGAACTCACATAAATTCCCTGAGTGTTGATCTAAACATGCCAAACCTACAGGGGGCAGTGCACCATAAAACTAAAACCTGTCAGCCAATCAGATTGCTTCAAAACAACCATGGCTTCCTGTTAGGATGGCAGCAGAAAAAAAAAGTTAGAATGGAGCACAAAGATCTGAACTGTAGCTGGAGAAAAAACCTGAGACCATTTCACACCTGAGTAAAACACTGGAGGGAGAAAAAAGAGTAAATTTCTACCAATAAACTCTGAAAAGTTAAAAACACAAGGACACTTCTGAGTTTGAAAAGTTGAAAATTTGCTGAAATATTTCTGAGATAAAAATTTTAGATTAAACTCAGAAATTTTCTATTAAAAAAATCTAAACTTTTTACTTTTAAAAACGTCCATGAATTCTACAAAAAAAAAAAAAAACGTTTTTGAGTGGAATTTGCTCCTTTTCCTCTTCAGCTTTAGTCTGCATGTATCTGGAAGCTGGGAGGAAGCCGGAGTACCCAGGGAGAACCAGAAACGCACAGGGACAGAACATGCAGACTGCATGCAGACTCAGGAACCCAGGCTAACCTCTGGCTGTTAGCTAGCTGTTAGCTAGCAGTGCTAACGGCTCCACCAGCATGCAGCCTTCCTGAGCAGCCAATCAGCCTTTCTGATTGGCTGCTCTATCACAGGTGTAGCCAATCAGAGCAGCTCTGCTGAGAACACACAAGGTAAGCTTCTGCTTTGGTTCCTGCAACATTTACTCAAGTTAGCACCAGTTTTCTTCATTTAAACCTAAAGTGATGCAACCATAAGCTAAAGCATTCGGATATTTGTTAGCTGAAGTTTAGCAGGTGGAAATGTCCAATCAAAGTCTGGTGAAGTTTTTCTCCTCAGAAAACATCAAGATGTCGCAGAATGACTCCTTGCAAACCTGTGAACTTCCGTGTTTGTCTAGTTCTCTGCTCTTTGTTTCAGGGATTTGCTGCTAAATTATCAAACCCAATCATAACAGTTTAAAGCCTGTGGAGGGCTGTTCAAACAGAACCGGGTCGCGGTCTGGGTTCAGGGGAACAACAGCGGCTCGAAAATAAAGCAGAACACTGATGGAGTTAAACGGCCTGCGCTGTCGGCTAAGCTCCGGCTTTGGGAAAGAAAAACACCAACAAATTAGGCGGAAACGCTCCGGCTGAACCTGTTGTCATTCCGGAGCCCGTCATGGCCGCCGCTGCTCGGCCGCTGTGACACCTAGCACGACCTCAAACAAACACGGCAAGGTCGTGACCCTTCTGTTTTGGATTCACAGGCCGGGGGTCCAGACTGCAGAACCGGGTCAAAGCTCCGAACAGGAATGCAGCCGCGGCCCTTTGACTAGGACACGGACCCCAACATGAACCAGCTCCACTCACAGAAGGAAGGTCAGCAGCTTTTCTCTGGAAGTAAACACAAAACTTCTACTTTTAAACCCCACTGAAGAATTCATTTTCTTACATTTAGAATATTCTGGAATATTAATCTGGTAACAATCTCAAATTTAACTTTTTAGCTTTTTCCACCGTAGGAAGATTTTACAACATAAAACTTTTATCTTAGGAACAGATCTAAACTGATGGAGGATTTTTCTGTGATTCCACTGTTCCAGATTCTTGAGCCGGCCTGAGGTATAATCAAAGTAAACTGCTGCTTAGGCTCTCTAAATCAGCGGGAGCCTCCAGTAGATCCCTGGATTTAGTTCATATCTGCTTTCTAATTAAAATAATAATATTACATTTGATTTGATGCTTTCAGCAGAGATAAATTCAGCAGATTTTAAATAGTTTTAACTTAAAATTTAAAGGAATTGGCAAGTTTGCATTGATATCTTGCAACATTAACGAAGCACAATTAGAAATACATGCACTTGTATATACATATACAAGTGCTAAAACTTCTCTGTTGTCAGATGTCAAATTATTATTACCTTGAAAACGTCTTCAAAACATTTGGGAACACATTGAGGAAAAAACAGCCCAAGCATATGCAGTAAGAGGTTTTACCAGAGAGAAAGAGTTTCAGATATTTGATTTAATGTTTCGGTAGATACACTTTCCTTTCTCTCTCAAAGATTTTGAGAATGAGTGAACCAACAATTTTACATTTTCATTCTTGTAAGTGGACCAAGCAACGATCTTCTCAACATGTGTAAACCTGTTAGCAAGTTTTAATGAGAAGTTCCACCACAAACTGCCACCATCATAGCAGTTCACTGAGAGTTCAGTCACTTCAGCTCTGCTAGTGGCTTTGAGACGAGTTTAACCTGCTGGGCGAACCAGCTGCTCCTTCCCTGAGAGAAAAGTTTCAGTATTTAAATACATGATGGTAGGTTTGTTGTATTCATCGGTATCTGCTTGCTAATTATATTATCACAGTTAAAATACTAATAGTTAGCTGACTTGATGATGGACTATGGACACCACTGTTTTGTGCTAACAGGTGCTAACTATTTGTGGCTAGATTTTTGTTATTGTTAATATCTGAATGCATCTTTATTCAGTTCACCAAACACAAGCAATTTACATTTGTTGGCTCTCACCTCAAAATATTACCGAAGGGATTTGGTTATGAACAGAACAAAATACATCCACTTTAAAATAAGTATTTCAAAAATCAAATTTTATTCATTTACAGTAATATTTCAGAGCTGTAAGAGCAAAGCCCACCATGATGTATTGGGTAAACAGAAACATCCACCTAAAATCCAGTTAAGACAAATCAAACCATTTAGTCAGATGGGTAGAAGTAGAAAGTCATTGAAATAAATGAAAACATAAGCTGTTTATAGGATAATGTTATAAACAAGTCTCTAACATCAAATATCAAAAAATCTTTAATGGATAAGGAATCAGTTCTCAATTTTTATACAAAAGAGCTTAATGTACACAAATAATTGCTGCTTCTTATAAAAGTAAGAGATTAATAATAGATTATCCTGTTTGTCTTCATTTCTTGTTTATGTGAAACTGGAACAAAGCAGAAGGTTGGCCAGAAAATTAAAAAAGCATCTGGAATGACGTGAATTGTGTTTGAAGGAAGTCAGAACTAAAGTGTTGAGTCTGTTGATGAGAAAGAGAAACTGGAACTTCACCATAACTAATCAGGAATGACATCATGACCACCTGACAATCAGTACTGGTCCTTCAAAACAACATGGATGACTCCCACCCGCTGACAGTTGCAACAATAACATTCTGTTGGTCAAAATGTTATGGGTGACCAGTTTACAGTTCTACCTTAAGACGTTTCCAAACCACAATGTTTCCTCCTAAATTTGTTTGGTGACCCAAAAAGAATAAAACAGGGAATCAAAGGCAGAGAAGTAGAAGAACCGCTTAGGTTTGCTGCAATGTGCTGTTATTGGAATATGTTGTGGTGTCACTAGTGGTATTGGAGTATGGAGGTGTAGCATAGTATGGACGTGGTGTGGTATAGTATGGACGTCTGCCATAGTAGGGAGTCGGTGTGGTGTAGTAGTATGGACGTCTACCATAATATGGACGTGGTGTGGCGTAGTAGGGAAGTGGTCTTTTGTAGTAAGGACGTGGTGTGGTGTAGTAGTATGGACGTCTGCCATAGTAGGGAGTTGGTGTGGTGTAGTAGAAGGGATGTGGTCTCCTATAGTAAGGATGTGGTGTGGCGTAGTAATAGGGACGTCTGCCATAGTAGGGAGTTGGTGTGGCGTAGTAGTAGGGACGTGGTCTTTTGTAGTAAGGTCTTGGTGTGGTGTAGTAGAAGGGATGTGGTCTTTTGTAGTAAGGACGTGGTGTGGTGTAGTAGTATGGACGTCTGCCATAGTAGGGAGTTGGTGTGGTGTAGTAGAAGGGATGTGGTCTCCTATAGTAAGGATGTGGTGTGGCGTAGTAATAGGGACGTCTGCCATAGTAGGGAGTCGGTGTGGCATAGTAGTATGGACGTCTGCCATAGTAGGGAGTTGGTGTGGCGTAGTGGTATGGACGTCTGCCATAGTAGGGAGTTGGTGTGGTGTAGTAGAAGGGATGTGGTCTCCTATAGTAAGGATGTGGTGTGGCGTAGTAATAGGGACGTCTGCCATAGTAGGGAGTTGGTGTGGCGTAGTGGTATGGACGTCTGCCATAATATGGACGTGGTGTGGCGTAGTAGTATTGACGTCTGCCATAGTATGGACGTGGTGTGGCGTAGTAGTAGGGACGTGGTCTTTTGTAGTAAGGACGTGGTGTGGCGTAGTAGTATGAACGTCTGCCATAGTAGGGAGTTGGTGTGGCATAGTAGTATGGACGTCTGCCATAGTAGGGAGTTGGTGTGGCGTAGTGGTATGGACGTCTGCCATAATATGGACGTGGTGTGGCGTAGTAGGGACGTGGTCTTTTGTAGTAAGGACGTGGTGTGGCGTAATAGTATGGACGTCTGCCATAGTAGGGAGTTGGTGTGGTGTAGTAGAAGGGATGTGGTCTCCTATAGTAAGGATGTGGTGTGGCGTAGTAATAGGGACGTCTGCCATAGTAGGGAGTTGGTGTGGCGTAGTAGTATGGACGTCTGCCATAGTAGGGAGTTGGTGTGGCGTAGTGGTATGGACGTCTGCCATAGTAGGGAGTTGGTGTGGCGTAGTAGTATGGACGTCTGCCATAGTAGGGAGTCGGTGTGGCGTAGTAGTAGGGACGTGGTCTTTTGTAGTAAAGACTTGGTGTGGTGTAGTAGAAGGAATGTGGTCTCCTATAGTAGGGAGTCGGTGTGGCGTAGTAGTAGGGACGTGGTGTGGCGTAGTAGTATGGACGTGGTCTTTTGGAGTAAGGACTTGGTGTGGTGTAGTAGAAGGGATGTGGTCTCCTATAGTAAGGATGTGGTGTGGCGTAGTAATAGGGACGTGGTGTGGCGTAGTAGTATGGACGTCTGCCATAGTAGGGAGTCAGTGTGGCGTAGTAGTAGGGACGTGGTGTGGCGTAGTAGTATGGACGTCTGCCATAGTAGGGAGTCGGTGTGGCGTAGTAGTAGGGACGTGGTCTTTTGTAGTAAAGACTTGGTGTGGTGTAGTAGAAGGAATGTGGTCTCCTATAGTAGGGAGTCGGTGTGGCGTAGTAGTAGGGACGTGGTGTGGCGTAGTAGTATGGACGTGGTCTTTTGGAGTAAGGACTTGGTGTGGTGTAGTAGAAGGGATGTGGTCTCCTATAGTAAGGATGTGGTGTGGCGTAGTAATAGGGACGTGGTGTGGCGTAGTAGTATGGACGTCTGCCATAGTAGGGAGTCAGTGTGGCGTAGTAGTAGGGACGTGGTGTGGCGTAGTAGTATGGACGTCTGCCATAGTAGGGAGTTGGTGTGGCGTAGTGGTATGGACGTCTGCCATAGTAGGGAGTCGGTGTGGCATAGTAGTATGGACGTCTGCCATAATATGGACGTGGTCTTTTGTAGTAAGGATGTGGTGTGGCGTAGTAATAGGGACGTCTGCCATAGTAGGGAGTCGGTGTGGCATAGTAGTATGGACGTCTGCCATAATATGGACGTGGTCTTTTGTAGTAAGGATGTGGTGTGGCGTAGTAATAGGGACGTCTGCCATAGTAGGGAGTCGGTGTGGCATAGTAGTATGGACGTCTGCCATAATATGGACGTGGTCTTTTGTAGTAAGGATGTGGTGTGGCGTAGTAATAGGGACGTCTGCCATAGTAGGGAGTTGGTGTGGCGTAGTAGTATGGACGTGGTGTGGCGTAGTAGTAGGGACGTGGTCTTTTGGAGTAAGGACTTGGTGTGGTGTAGTAGAAGGGATGTGGTCTCCTATAGTAAGGATGTGGTGTGGCGTAGTAATAGGGACGTCTGCCATAGTATGGATGTGGTGTGGTGTTGTAAGGTTGTGCTTCAGGCATTGTTGTTTTGGTCCACTCAATGCGTGGTTGTCTCCAGTCCTTTGTAGCAGCTTCTTGCTTTTGCAGTCGCCATAAATCGGATTGTTGTATCTGGACTTTTTCATTAAGATGCTGATTTACATCCTCAGAGTCCTTCAACTTAGGAGAAAGGAGAAAAGTATCTAAAATGTCAAAAAATAATTTTGATTAATTTTGGTTGCCTTTCACAGACATAAAATACATTCCAGTATTATTTCTGTTCCACATAAGGGTAAAACTGAATATCCTTGTGTAACAATAAACTAATAACCATAACTTCAGGTCTTAATGGAAGGTGTCTTTGTTGGCAACAGCAATGATCTCTGGAGCTAGTTGCCATCTCTCCTGCAACCCCACACTGACAAGGATGGATCTATCAATCATTCAATTCAGCTAAAGAGATCCACTCTCCAACTAGTGCTGTACTTAACCTTTTGGTTACTTCACTGCCTTGTAAATGCAGAATGATCACCATCTGTTGCACCAAATGTGACTGTGAGACTAGAATCAATTAGAAAATTAAAAGGGCAATATAGATATTTTGAAGAGAGGTTTAGTTAAGTATCAGTAATAGCTTTGGTACATTGTTCATGACCTTCATTCAACAGTTGACAGACAGGAAAGTGGGCAATGAACGAGGCAGGTGACAAAGGTCAACAGGCCAGGACTCAAACCCATGTCGGCCGTGCCGAGAACCAAGACCGGCTCCGGTCTTGGTTCATGGTTTGTACGCTCCACCCCTTTGCCACTGTTACTTCCAAGGGACATTTGTTTTACACGGTAATAGAAACCCAAGTCAAAAATCCATTATTCAATCATAGACGGTTAATTTCTGTCGTGTTGTTTCTATGTTGTTTTCAAACTTGAATATTTATTCATTTGTATAAGGATGGCATAATTTATACTCACAATAGATGCGCAGACCAGTGATTATTACCAGTATCACCCAGCAGATTGCTACTGTGGTCAGACACCGTTTGCTGGACAGAGTCCTGCCACCTAAGTGGAAAAATAATACCAAATACTGAATAACCATTACAGAACTATTTCCTTATGTGCTTTTTCTTTTATGCTTCAGTCTTTATTGCAGATTGCAATACATTAATGTCTTTCTTCAAAATTCTACACACAAATACCTCATACTGGTCTGAGTCCCTCTGCTGCCTTGTGGTAACTCCAGACTTTGAGCCGTTTATTGAGGAGAGGCTCTCATATGGCTGCTCTATCCTGATTGGTGGATTTCTGCAGAGATGGCCGACCTTCTGGAAGGTTCTCCTCTCTGCACAGAGGACTGCTGGTGCTCTGACAGATTGGCCATAGGGGTCGCCTCGCTTCTCCCCCGATCCCTCTGTTCAAACAGTCAGGCAGCTTTAGGAAGAGTCCAGGCTCCAAACTTCCTCCATTGACCAATGATGGAGGCGCCGAGTTCACTGGACCTCAGAGCAGCAGAAATGTTTCTGGATCCTTCCCCAGGTTTGTTCCTCAAGACAATCCTGCCTGAGGTCTACAGACAGTTCCTTCAACAGGTCAAACATCAAGTTTGACCTCTGACCTGATAACTGTAAGATCTTATATAGACAGTTTACCTTTCTAAATGAAGTCAGGTCAGCTGAATTGACCACATCTAGACTCCACCGTAACTGTAAAAACTCAAGGATCAGTGGAAAAAACTCAACTGTGAGTTTCATCAACAAAGTATTAAGCAAAGGCAGTGAATACTTACGTAAAGTTTTCTTTTTTTTTACCTTTAATAAATTTGCAGTTCACTCAAAACCTTAATTCAACATTCCCATCATGGGTATTTGTGTGCAGAATATTGAAGAAAGATATTTATTCATTACAATTTGTAATATGGCTATAGTGTAATAAAATGTGAAAAAAGTAAGTACTGTCACATGACAATTTTACTGTATATTTTGTTAAAGTCCTGTTTACAGTAGTATATGTATATATAACGATCAAACAACAGATTGTTATATGATTGTTATATGCAACAGTCTGTTAACTAAAGCTGCAAAAGGTTTTTATTACTGTGCTATAGCAGCTAAAACAACCCTTACTTTGGATCCATCTGTTAGGATTTTTCTTGGCAGCATCATTAATCAATGTCATAAAAGTAAAACCCTTCATAGAATAATACATAAAATCTCACCTTTACACCGGTAAACATTGGGTTTATGAGTCCCAGTCAGATCCGTGGATTCTGTCTTCATGTTGAACAAAGATCAGTGGCTCTGCAGACAGAGGAGATGATGAAACTAAAGACAGAAGTTCCTCATGAGAACCATCTGCTCTGTGGTCTTTCAAACCTTCCTGTTCTGTTCCAAGAGGCCGTCGTCGAGTTTTTAACTGCAGCCTGTTGGTTAATTAAAATCCTGCTGCTGTGATTATTTGTCCTTTGTTAGGTTGAAACTCAGCAACTTGCTGCAACAAACAAAACAGTAAAACCCACTAATATAAAATAGGTATGGATGAATAAATCTGGAAATGAGTCCATTTTCATTTCCCATTTCACATGTATGAGCCTCATTTATAAAACATGTTTAAAATCATAATCATGATTAAACATCTTTCTCTTTATGGGTTGTTAGTTCAGATAAAGACATTTTTTGTTGACCAGGACTGAAACAAAGATGTGCTGCAGCTGTAAGACCCAACAGGAGGTTCTGGAGGCAGCAGATGGTCCAACTTCTGTCAGAACCACCAACACAGAACATAGAGAGACATGAACTATTTAATTTCCCTTGGGGATCAATAAAGTATTTTTTTTACAAATCCAGGAGATGAAAAACATTCTCCTCCTGCAGGAGCGCCAACGTTTAGATGGTTCTGCTGGCGTAATTTAATACATCATCATTTCACAGAACCTGCAGGTTTTATTTTAGAATATTTTTGACACATTCAGGTATTTTTCTTTTAATAATTCCTTTATTGCTCCACGCAGAGAAAAGAGGCAGGAAATCCAGTAGCAAATAGAATAAATAACACAATGAATAATAAAATACAGTCAACATAAATATGGTGCATTTATTAAAATGGCGTACTCTGGTCCAAAGGAGCATGCGACTGGGTTTGTTAATTAAAAAAGTTTAAAAATGTACAACTTACTAAATATTTTCATTGAAATTACTAGAAACTTATTGGAAAGTAACCAGTAAATACCTGAAAAGTTAAATTCCCAGAACTTGGTATATTCCAGAAATGTTATGGAAAGCAACTGGTTAATTCTATAGCACTGAGTTCCAGGTTCTGAAAAGTGCGGGCTGTGTTGTGCATTGGTACCAGGGTTCTTTAGCAGTGTTGACATGAGGAGGAATCGGATCAGAGATCCAGTAATTTGGTTCTTGAGTTATTTTTCCATTAGATGTTTTAGTTTGATTTTGCTTTGAGACTTTTTCAACTTTTTCATTTTTTAACCTTTTTCCTTCATTTTAGACGTTCAGTTCGCTCCTCTTAGCTTATGTGAAATTAGGTTTCGAGTTTGGATTCTTTTCCTCCTTTCAGTTCCTCTTCTGCGTTGATTCATTTCTTTTCTGCCCTGGTTCACTTGGAGGGTTTGCTAAAGATCAGCTGTTTATGTGTTATTAACCATTTTCATGCGTGATGTAGATCGAGTTCTCCATGACCAGATTGCTGCGGTTTTAATTCTCCTTCCTGTTCTGAAATTCTTCCAGTATGTCTGATCATTCTGCTTATTAAGCATCTTCTGGTTCAGTTTTTGTAGAAATAAAAATTCACAATTGTCTTCCTCCCTACACTGCAAAAACACAAGATTGTACCAAGTATTTTTGGTTTACTTTTTAATGTAAATATCTTTGTATGCTTGAAATAAAGCAAAACACACTGGCATTCACACATTCCAGTAGAATATGTTCATCTAATTATTCAAAGTATTGCATTGAGTCACTCACTTCTACTAAATATACATTAAATACACACAGGGATATATTTCAAGTTTATTGAGGACTGGAGTTTGACAGCTGTGGTCTAGGAAGATTTCTGAACTGGACTGACAGGAATGAACCAAGACAACGACTCCTGAAGACTTGAGCTGGACTCATGCAGTGGAGGAAATCTGCAAAGCCACTAAGCCAGTTATCCCCATCCCTGGTCCTCAGCGCCCCCTGTCCTTTGTTTTGGATGCCTCTCTGCTCCAGCACAGAGTCCTCTGCATGACATCGACTGGTGCAGCTGCCTAGAATCACCCATTCATAAAGGTCAGGTGTGTGGAATCAGACAAACAATTAAAACATGTAGGAGAGGTTCAGGACTTCCCCTCCCCTAACCATAACCAGATTCTCAAAGGCCTCATATATGAACCATTGATGTGTTCAGTCTTTAGAATCTGCCATATTTTTACTTTTACAGAAGCTTAAAGGGAAACTGGTATGTAAATAAAAGGTGAAAGTCATTGAAACCGGTTAAATCCAGTCAGTAGATGTTTTTTCTTTGGTTCTGATTTGTGTGAAGGTTCTTTGCGTGACACGGCGGCTCGTTTTGTTTGTTCCACTTCAGGAGCTTCACTTCATAATGAACCAAAGTCCCTGAACTGTCAGTCAGTGTCACCCCACCCACACTGAAGTCCAATCGGGCTGAATAAGTGAAAGCACCTGTGTGAGAGCACTCCGACCCAGATTCATGTAGAGACAACTGAGCACATGCATGCGGACGGAGCGGTAAGGCAACTGGAACTGGTGAGAAGGGTTTCAACGTGCCGCCGGCTGGGTGTGGCGCCTCAACAGGGTTCATGAATTAACTGAACTCTTGAACTGTACTCTGGAATGTTGCAGGCAGAAAGTCAGCCAGACAAACGAAACGGGAACATTCATGCACCCCTCGCCGTCTAAACTCTCACGTCTGCTCTGGCTGCGATTTTACAGAGATCCTCCATGTCGGCGTTAGACTGAACTGAGCCCGTTCACATCAGAAAATGGACGAAAAGGTCAAAGTTCAGCATTTTCACTCTAATATATTGTCACAACTGAAAGATGCCAACCAACTGCTCTTCCAGGTTGTCTGTAAATAACATTTCTCATCAGTCCAGACGGTAAAATACTGAAAAACTAAGATCCGTGAACTTCAGGTTCTTCAGCAGACCCTGAAATTTAATCAGTGTTTGCAGCGAACACTTTCACTGGATTACAGATTATTTTAAAAAGTGTTTGTAATACTACTAGATATCTTTAGCGAAATTTACAACTTACTGAAACTTGAACTTTACTTTCCCATAACTTCCAGATAACACTACAGGTTATAGATCATGAAACCTAAAGGTTACTTACCAGAACTTTACAAATGACATGAAATTTACAGATTACTTTCCCAGAATTCCCAGTTTCTTGAAACCTGTATGTTATGTTTCCATAATTTCCAGGTGTTATGACCACAGTATTTAAGTTACTTTCCTGAAACGTTCCAGTTTGCCTCCATACGTTTTCTGAACTTACAGATTACTTACCAGACATTTACGAGTTACATTCCAGGTACGTTTTTGCATGACTGTGGAGTTTAAATTACTGGATGTTGAGCGTTTCTTTGTCATAACTTCAGGTCACATCACTTCAATCTACAGTTGCATTTCTGAAACGTAAAGGTTCCTCTCCAGAACGTTACACCTGATATTCCTGAGACATTCCAGATTAAATTGACTGATTCCTTCACTGGAACTTCTGTTATTTCTCCATAACTCACATTGCTGAAACTTTACTTTCCAGAAACTGTGAGGCTCGCTTCCAGATGTTTACAGAACTTTGTGAATTAGAGATACATGTCTTTATACTTTTGAAATACTTTTGGTACTTCTGAAATTTACAGGTTGCTTTCTTAGAAGAATTTCTTTCCTGAAACTTTCAGGTTAGCTTCCACAGGTTCTGCATAAGTTTTACTTACTTTTCCAGAATATATCTGTTTCTTTCCAGGAACTTATGTTTTACATTCCTGGAGTTTAAATATGTTATCAGAACTAATAAATAGCATTTCTGGAACTAACACAGTACTGCCTTTAGGGAACTTTTAGAAACTATTGGTTGTTTCTAAGGAATACTTTCATAGAACTTTACTAATAAGTTTCAAAAACTTGAAAGTTAGTTTTAGTTTCCAGAACTCAATATTTTCAGATTAACAATCTGTTCTTAATTTAGCTTGTGCTTCATAAAAAAAACACTATTTCTTTCATTTTATGACAGTAAATTCAGAGAAAGAAGCTAACTTATCATTTTATATTTAATATTGGCAGAACAAAAACACGTTAACCAGTTCATGTTTTGAGCTTGAGCAGAAGATCAGCGTTGCTAAACGTTTAAAGTGACGGAGATAATAAGGTGTTTTTCTTATTTATTTTTTTTACCAGCAATAAAAAGATGGGTGCTTTGCTAACTGCGTGGATTGAGATTATACAGGACATTCCAGAGAGCCATAAAAACATTCCAGGAAGAGTTGGGACGCACCTTTCCTCCTTCACACCGTCTGACATCTTCACATTTCTCTCATCACCTCCTCTCCCTCTTCCCACCTGGAAGGCTCTGCAGATCCGTCTTCCAGGTTAAAACAACTTCTGCTCATGAAATTTCCCTCAGCCTGACTTTTCACCAGCATGCAGTCATTTCTAACCCTCTGCTGTAGATTAAGTGCAGCTCTTGTTTGGATTGTGGCTGAACCCTCCTGTTAACGGTTCCTAGAGCTTGTAGATGTAGAAGAAGGAATGCACATAAATACTATCTGATTTTTGAAATTTAATGTAAATGCGTTCATTAATAACAGTAGCAACAACATACATTTGCATGTTGAGGCGGTTTCTTGTGATGTTCCCGGTTAGCGGCGGTTCCTCATTCCTCAGACGCCTGCAGCTAGCTATCAGGGCCAAACCACCACGTGATTAAACGGCTGCCGCTCGGTTTGGTTTGTGTGGAGAAGCTCGTCTGAACGCAGGAGAACACTGACTGCAGGGAGGTCAAAGGTCACGGTCTGTCCTGGTGAAGGATTTGAACTTGAAGTCTGTCCAGCTGAACCCTGAGCTGAACTCTAAACACGTTTCCCTGAATCTGACCCTGTTTCTTCCTGTCCTGAGGAATCCTGCTCCAGGCTGACGGCTGGAATGTTGACATAACAGATGTCGTCTGACAAAGCCAGTAATTATGAGCTGTACGGCTGTGTGTCCGTACCCGCTCTTCCTCCTCCTCCTCTGCGTCCTCAGGCTGGTTTACCGTCGCTGTTTCCTCATGCTTGTAGAACAGCAGTCACTTCTGCATTTCAACACCTTCCATCTAAAATCGCAGCTTTTCTAGAAACTGAAAACAAACCGCTAAACGTTTGATGATCTTCATAAAAATGGAGGCAGAAAATGTTTAGGTGAATTTTGCATTAAATTATCCAAACAGTTTCTTGTCTTAAAGAAAGAGCTTGCAGTCAGTCTGGCTGTCTACGACGATGTAAAGTTTACAAAACTGAGCTTTATTCTGTTGTTTGATTTTAAGCCGTATTTTGAGCTTTAACATGGAATTTTGTTTAGGTGAAGCAGACGGCTTGTTTTTACATGTCCTAATTGTTTATTTCTGAATAATGCCTCAAGAACATCCAATGCATGCTTTTACTTTGAAGGTCAATAACACATTTACTGTGCTTGAGTTTTATTTTTGTGTGTTTTTAAGCTACAGTCCCACCAGCCCACTGCAGTTCAATCCAGGGAAGTCCAGTTCGTTTAATAAAGTGTGAATTTGTAATCAAATTCTGATGTGGAACAAAACAGTAAGCTCTGGTCTGGGTTCAGTTGAAGTGAACTCTGGTTCAGTTTGAATGTGAACGCCAAGCGGACCGGAGACCGCTCTAAAGGCAGGAAGCGGACTGCAGTGCAGGACATTCGTAGTCCGAATGCCCTGCACTGCAAAATAAATCCAGATGTTTAGTTATCAGCCAAAACATTATAACCATTTGTTTTGGGTAAATTCAACTAAAACAAATGTGTTAGCCTAGCGCTAGCAGCAGACATGGCTCCTGGTCTTTAGCCAAAGACTAAAGAGAAATCCTCCAACATTAAAATCTGACGCCTCCATTTATGTTTCCATTTAGTGAAGAAGGAAGTTGCTCTCAGTGTCTTCAGAGGTTTTTGGTGCAGCGCCCCCACAGGCCAGGAGGGGAACAGGTTGGTTTGACTCAGAACCACAGCAGCTGGAGGTCACCAGACTATCGGATGGGAAAACACCGTTTTATTTTTGCCTTTTTAGCATTTGAATTGCATTGAACGTGTTGTAGAAGTTTAGCTTTAGCTGTATGTCTTGCATATGTATCAAGGCTTTCTCTCTCTGTTCCCTGTCATAAGGACGACCTACAGGATGAAAACAGCTGTTCTGAAGTTTAATATAAGGATGAAAACATTTCTCGTTTCTCCAAAATGAGCTATTTTTATTTGCCGGTAAAGTCGAGGCGGGGGACGTTTATAGCAGAGCGAGGCTGGACGGACTCCTGGTGGCACGCCACAGCTGCCAGGGTTTATTTCAGTCCACTTAAAGTCTCACAATAGAAGCTGGCAACTTCCTGAAAGTGACTCAGCACATAAATGTCAGTGTGAACTTCCAAGGAACCACCAAGATTGCAGCGTTGTGGCTTCTCCTGGGAAGGCAGCAGCGATTAAAATAAACTGAAGGAAAACTCACAATGGAGGTAAAATATCTGCACGGCCCCGGGGAGCTGATGTTGGCCACGGATCGCTCTATCCCCGGCACCATCTGACCCCGTTTTCTCCCTCATTTGGAAAATGGGTGTCTCTTATCGTAGCAGAACTGCCTTTGACCCAGAACACACAGAAATAAGAGGAGGCAGGCGGAGACTCTGCGAATCCTGGGAGGACTTTTATAGCTCTGAGTTTGAGGAAAATCCTGATCTTATTGGACGGATTAAAGCAGGTTTGATCTGAGGTCATCAAGGAGTCTTTAGGAAAGAAACTCAACCATAAAAACTTACCACAGGAGCTGCTGGGCATCTTCTGCATCACCATTAGTCATGTAGTCATTAGTAATGGAAAAAGTTACAAAACGTTTTTGCTCCAGGATGATCTGGTTTTTGGTTGTATCATAATTAAATTGGTGTAATTTGCAAAACTCTATTGGAAACGTATGTTTTTTTTATCACACCAGTTTAACCAGCAGCAACGCGCCCATTCATAGCCACTGGTTTCCTTGGACCAGGAGCCGGATCCACCAGAACTCACAGCCACAACAGCCATTAAAAGTCGTTTGAATCCATCAGAGACTCCAGTTTCCAAAAATAGAAAAATTTCCGTCCAAATTTAACGTTCAAATCTGAGGGGCTCAAACTGACCTGCAAAAACCCAAAATCCTGGAATATTAAACTCAAAGAAATGCAGAGTCAGTGAGTAACTTCTCACATTTACTCAGTTACTTTTACTTGAGTAACATTTTTTTAAAATTTTACTTTTAGGAGTATTTTTACTACGTCGTATTTTTTGCTTCACTTGAGTAATTTCATTATGAAGTATTTTTACTCTTAGTTGAATAAAGTTTCTGTATTTTTTTACCCACTGAATGAAGAAAAAACATGTTTCAACCAAAAAGTCACCAGACACCTGCAGTTTCTGTTGAAGTTTTATAAGTTTTTATTGAAAGAAACTGATTTGGAAACATTTTATTTTGCCTGATTTTATATTTGCTAGAATTTACTCTAAATTTTATATTTTATTCCATCTAATGATGTAAATTTTAAATATTAAATGATTGATAATTTGATCAGTTACTTAATACTTTTTACCAAAAACGTTTTTGGACAGCTAAAACAGTAAAAACATGTTGAGTGTATTTTTTTGGTTCCCTGCTGATGTGTCTCATGGATCTGTGTATTTTTACAGATTTGTTTAATTTAATTTGTATTTTTACAGATTTGTTTAATTTGTATTTTTACAGATTTGTTTAATTTGTATTTTCACAGATTTGTTTAATGTGTATTTTTACAGATTTGTTTAATTTGTATTTTCACAGATTTGTTTAATATTTCCTCTCTGGTTCCCATGCACCCGCCCTCAGCTGACCAGTCACTGACCTGAGCGGCCAGTGACACCGCAGTGAACTCTGGGAAAAAACATCGCCAAGTTCACAGCAGCTGAGTGTTCATCAGATAAAGACCTTGGCAGAGCTACGGGGCCCCACAGAGGACATAAATAGGCCAGACTGTGTGTGTCCCATTAATTTTCTGCCACATAGCTTCAAACTATTCTCTGCCGGTCAATTAGGGCGGTCAGGTGGAGGCTGGAGACGCTCGGTGATCTTAACGAGACCCTCGGTCTTTAACTCAGAGGAGACCCTCCCCCTCCACAGAGACCTCACTGTCAGGTAAATACAACACAGATTATATATTTCATTATAAAGTGAGGAAAATAAGATTTCAAAATAAAAGACACTGCCAACAACATGGAAATGATACTTTGTTCAGTTCTGTGTTAAAGTAAAACATTTCACAAGAGTCATAACATGTAACTTTTCTCTCTTTCCTGGGTGGTTATAATGTTTTGGCTGATAACTAAACATCTGGATTTATTTTCTACTTTAATGTCCAAATCTTTGTCTTCTTTTAGGAAAGAGAACAACAAAGATTTTCACAAATCATTTCTAAAGTGAAAGAAGCATCTTTGAGGGGTGAGTTTAAGTCAAGACAAGTTTGTGAGTAAACAGTAAAGATTTTCAAAGTTAAGTTGCAACATGATGAATGAGGCAGGCTGTGGTAAGTAAAGAAAAGAGTACTGAGTGGAACGGGAAGTTTATTTTGACGTTTCCAGCAGGAAGTGTTGCAGCTAGCTTAGCAGTGAGAGAATGTCAGAAGTTAGTTACATTTATTTAGTTTCCTAAATGAGCCAAAGTCATTTAATTCAACGTTAATCTGGAGAGATAATCAATCAATCAATCAATCAATTGTCAAGAAAATCCGAGCTCATCCCACTTCCCCATGCTGGAGATTTTAGTTTAACAGTAATAATAAATAAAGTTATCTTTAAAATGAATCACTCAAGTGACATCAAGGCCCAACAGTAGACTTAAGTGTCAATAAAATAAATCTAGTTGTGTGTGTTGTTTTTGTCTCATGCAAACTTTGCTTTAATTCTACTTTTTTCTATCTAATCATAAGAAATCATAGTCAGTCAGAGAGATTCATGAAACAGGAAAAGCAGGTTTCCTGGAAAAAGAGGAAGTTTCCAGCCTGCAGATTTATAAAAATAGCTGAGACTATTTTAAAGCATGAAAGTTTAAAAAAATTAAATCTAAACATTATTAGTAATTGGATAAGATTCAAAGTAAAATACTTATATTAATATTGATTTACTTGTAATAATACTTACACTTATATTTGTGAGAACACCTACAAGAAAAACAAGTAACTAACTTTAGTAGTAAATAATTAGAATAATAGATTATTCTTGGTTTCTTTTCAGAAAAACATCTGTAATAACTCACATTAAGATCATAATAAGAGTAACTAATAAGTTATGGTTATAAAATCATAAATGAATGATAGATCAGAGAAGCTGAAGAAAATAAATGTGATATAAGTTATGGTTATAAAATTATAAATGAATGCTAAATCAGAGAAGCTAAAGAAAATAAATGTGATATAAATGTGATTTTGACATTGAACTTGAAATGGTGTAAAAGGTTGTAAAACTGCAATTAAACATCACTGATATGTTGGAGGTAGATGGTAGGTGAAAGGTGACAGGAAGGGAAAAAGGGGAACTAACAGGAGAGCAGAGATGATCAGCACCTTATATGGAAACAGGAGGTTGAGCAGCCCTGAGACATTGGCACAGACATCATGACATGATGTCTCTTAAGACAGTGACGGATATGAGATCATCTGTCTAAGCAGACAGATGAACCCTATATAAGGTGGGTGCAAAAGAGGAACCGTTCGTTGGATCCTCCGGGCAGCTTCGAGCCAAGATCGAGATGGACAAAGAACTCTGCAGCTGAAGAAGAGCCGGGGCCACGGAGCCGGAGACTGTCCTGCTCATGGGGACCAACCCGTCTGGCCCACAATCTGTGGCTTCGAATCGCACTTCTCTCATCGGCTGGGTTCTGACCCCAAAGACAAAGATGAAGACAAAGACAAGGAAGAAGAACTGGTGCCTTTTTTCCTGCCAGCACCAAGTCCTGTGTGACCTCAGCATCCATGCGGAGAGGAGGCTCATCAGACCTGCGGAGATCCTGGCCTTCGCCGATCAACATCTTCCTCCTGCTGCCACACCTTCTTCATCATCAAGCCAGGTCTGGGGTTCGAAACGCCAAACTCCGTCCGTCTCTCTCAAAGGTTCCCTTTTTTAGTTCTCAGTGTCAGCAGTAGGGAAAGATAGACTAGATGATTGATTTTACTTATTTGATTATTTCTGCTACTGAATTAAGCTGTACTGACCCTTGCAAAAATGCCTTACTAATAAAATATTTAGCATAAAGAAAATCTAAAGATGTTGTGGACATTCAGTTAATGAGTCACCTTAAAGTTCTTTGATGGTTGTAAAATAGCTGTGATGTTTGATTCTGGAGAGGAAAAAGTGGAAAATGTTTTTAGGTTGCTGGTAGCCCATATGTAAAACATCATCCTTGGGACTCGCCCGAGTCACTAAAACCTACCTGGTTCAATAACAAATGCAAGTTGTAAAATAGAGAACGAGCGACCGTTAACAGGTGTGCTCTGTGAAACTAGTTGGCTGTAGGCTGCTCAGTCTGGCTAATTCACAGGGGGAAGAAGGGTGGGACACCTGGATGTAGGCCGTCAGATAACCAGGCGAATCGTTTCTCGAAACCAGCTTAAACAGAGTTTACTTCAGTTCTGGACAGGGTAAATCCCAGCAGATTTAGGAAACTCAACGGACCCGTTAGACGGAGAGCTGGTAGCACATCTCCCCTCTCAGAAGAGGAAGTACGAGAGTGAGAGAGTAGAGACAGAAAGGAGGGGGGGGGGTGTTGCGCAACAACAAGTGGCGCCCAACGTGGGGCCCAGTCCAACGGAGTAGGAGGGCCCTATGGCCAAGTTAGTAAAAACAGATGTGAGGATCTGAATAGCTCACTTGGCTTGTTAACTCTTAAGGAATAGAGTTAATGGTGACTGATAAGGCCGTCAGTCACAACCCTTGCAGTAACTGTATAGCATACAGGTGAGGGAAAGCTTCTACTGAGGATAAATGACCGGATCCAGACAGTGAAGCTAGTAGCCAACATAGTCTAGACCCATCCCTGCTCGAAGGCTAAAGAGAGGCTTTGGGGGATAGACAACTCGAACCGACAGAGAGACGGAGTGATGGATGATCACTTCGAGGAGGAAAATCTGGGGAAGAAACCGGAGGAAGCCGGCCGTCCAGATCCTTTGGAAAATGAGGAGACCTCAACAGAACTGCATCAGCTTTCTGCACAGCTACCCAGGGCACCCAGGGCAGCGGATGGAAGGTTTGTTCATCAAGAGCACAGTCCCATGGGGTTCAGTCTGCATGGATGTAGCAGAGCCAATGGGGACAACAGGAAAGAGAGGTGAGAAGTACCTCTTGGTGCTGATGGACACAGTGACAACTGCTAGAAGAGCAGGTCTTCCCCTGCAGAGGAACTCCGTTCACGTCACAGAAAGCAGGGAGGCGAAGACACTTCTCCTTTTTGCTTAGAGAAGGAAAAGGGAAGTTGCAGCTTGAAGTGTCACTGAAAACAGGGCAGAGAGTTTGGATTAAAGCTCAAGATCGGCCTGCAGCTACGGGGATCAAGCTGAGATTCAACGCCCAAGATTTTGTGAAGTAAGTACTGAACTTCAACACAGTACTACTGATGAAGAAAGGGGTCCATGAGGAAGCAGTGCTCAAGCCAGTTCTTAGCTACAGCGAACCAGAACATTACGAGAAGATGGCCAGAGAATCAAGCACCATGCCATCCTACATTAGACTGGCCACTATTACGGGAAGGTTGCCGTTCAAAGAACAACTTCAAGGCTTTGGACTGGGAGGGCCGTGAAGAAATTGGATTATGCTAAAGAAGAACTCCTGTCACAACCTGATGGATTAAAATGGAAAAGGATCATGATTACGGATAAAGCGTCATGATGATTATGCTTTTTGCTTTGCTCTGCTGAACAGCCAGAATTTTTTTTTTGAGGCCTTCTGTCTCAGCCCATCTTCCCTAAAGAACCATTCCACATCCTGAAGAACCGACAGTTCATCCAGCGAAGGTTCCTGTAGAAGAATCAGAGCGATCCAAGTTTTCTTCGACATTCATCACCTCATGGGGGAAATCAAAACTCCAAAGAGGGGGTGTCAAGAGAAGTGGAGTTTTGATGACTACACCGAGCCCTCTGTGAAAACTGAGGATGAAGAATCTGCATCTTCACATCCCAGACGAACCTCTTCTCTTTCTAGTGGATGAGGACGGCGAACTGCAGGAGGGTGATGGACTCCCAGCATGTGAAAGGTCTGACCTCGTGGAGGGGGTGTCAAGAAAATCCGAGCTCATCCCACTTCCCCATGCTGGAGATTTTAGTTTAACAGTAATAATAAATAAAGTTATCTTTAAAATGAATCACTCAAGTGACATCAAGGCCCAACAGTAGACTTAAGTGTCAATAAAATAAATCTAGTTGTGTGTGTTGTTTTTGTCTCATGCAAACTTTGCTTTAATTCTACTTTTTTCTATCTAATCATAAGAAATCATAGTCAGTCAGAGAGAGTCATTAAACAGGAAAAGCAGGTTTCCTGGAAAAAGAGGAAGTTTCCAGCCTGCAGATTTATAAAAATAGCTGAGACTATTTTAAAGCATGAAAGTTTTAAAAAATTAAATCTAAACATTTTGAGTAATTTGATAAGATTCAAAGTAAAATACTTATATTAATATTGATTTACTTGTAATAATACTTACACTTATATTTGTGAGAACTACAAGAAAAACAAGTAACTGTAACTTTAGTAGTAAATAATTAGAATAATAGATTATTCTTGGTTTCTTTTCAGAAAAACATCTGTAATAACTCACATTAAGATCATAATAAGAGTAACTAATAAGTTATGGTTATAAAATCATAAATGAATGATAGATCAGAGAAGCTGAAGAAAATAAATGTGATATAAGTTATGGTTATAAAATTATAAATGAATGCTAAATCAGAGAAGCTAAAGAAAATAAATGTGATATAAATGTGATTTTGACATTGAACTTGAAATGGTGTAAAAGGTTGTAAAACTGCAATTAAACATCACTGATATGTTGGAGGTAGATGGTAGGTGAAAGGTGACAGGAAGGGAAAAAGGGGAACTAACAGGAGAGCAGAGATGATCAGCACCTTATATGGAAACAGGAGGTTGAGCAGCCCTGAGACATTGGCACAGACATCATGACATGATGTCTCTTAAGACAGTGACGGATATGAGATCATCTGTCTAAGCAGACAGATGAACCCTATATAAGGTGGGTGCAAAAGAGGAACCTTTCGTTGGATCCTCCGGGCAGCTTCGAGCCAAGATCGAGATGGACAAAGAACTCTGCAGCTGAAGAAGAGCCGGGGCCACGGAGCCGGAGACTGTCCTGCTCATGGGGACCAACCCGTCTGGCCCACAATCTGTGGCTTCGAATCGCACTTCTCTCATTGGCTGGGTTCTGACCCCAAAGACAAAGATGAAGACAAAGACAAGGAAGAAGAACTGGTGCCTTTTTTCCTGCCAGCACCAAGTCCTGTGTGACCTCAGCATCCATGCGGAGAGGAGGCTCATCAGACCTGCGGAGATCCTGGCCTTCGCCGATCAACATCTTCCTCCTGCTGCCACACCTTCTTCATCATCAAGCCAGGTCTGCGGTTCGAAACGCCAAACTCCGTCCGTCTCTCTCAAAGGTTCCCTTTTTTAGTTCTCAGTGTCAGCAGTAGGGAAAGATAGACTAGATGATTGATTTTACTTATTTGATTATTTCTGCTACTGAATTAAGCTGTACTGACCCTTGCAAAAATGCCTTACTAATAAAATATTTAGCATAAAGAAAATCTAAAAGATGTTGTGGACATTCAGTTAATGAGTCACCTTAAAGTTCTTTGATGGTTGTAAAATAGCTGTGATGTTTGATTCTGGAGAGGAAGAGGTGGAAAATGTTTTTAGGTTGCTGGTAGCCCATATTTAAAACAACATCCTTGGGACTCGCCCGAGTCACTAAAACCTACCTGGTTCAATAACAAATGCAAGTTGCAAAATAGAGAACGAGCGACCGTTAACAGGTGTGCTCTGTGAAACTAGTTGGCTGTAGGCTGCTCAGTCTGGCTAATTCACAGGGGGAAGAAGGGTGGGACACCTGGATGTAGGCCGTCAGATAACCAGGCGAATCGTTTCTCGAAACCAGCTTAAACAGAGTTTACTTCAGTTCTGGACAGGGTAAATCCCAGCAGATTTAGGAAACTCAACGGACCCGTTAGACGGAGAGCTGGTAGCACATCTCCCCTCTCAGAAGAGGAAGTACGAGAGTGAGAGAGTAGAGACAGAAAGGAGGGGGGGGGGTGTTGCGCAACAACACAATCAATCAATCAAATTTTATTTATAGCACATTTCAGCAGCAAGACGTTTCAAAGTGCTTTACATCATTACAAACACAGAAACACAAAGCAAGATAGAATCAATAATCAAAACACAGCATTAAGTCAAGTTCCATCAATAAATTTGTAATTGATTACATTTCGAATACAATTCTAAACAGGTGGGTTTTTAGTGGAGATTTAAAAGAAGTCAGTGTTTCAGCTGTTTTACAGTTTTCTGGAAGTTTGTTCCAGATTTGTGGTGCATAGATGCTGAAAGCTGCTTCTCCTCGTTTGGTTCTGGTTCTGGGGATGCAGAGCAGAACCAGAACCAGAACCTGAGAGTTCTGGAAGGTTGATACAACAACAGCAGATCTTTAATGTATTGTGGTGCTAAGCCGTTCAGTGATTTATAAACTAACTACAGTATTTTAAAGTCTATTCTTTGAGCTACAGGGAGCCAGTGGAGGGACTTTAAAACTGGTGTTATGTGCTCTATCTTCCTGGTTTTAGTCAGAACGCCAGCAGCAGCATCTGGATCAGCTGCAGCTGTTTGATTGATTTGTTGGACAGACCCGTGAAGACGCTGTTGCAATAATCAATACGACTGAAGATGAAGGCATGGATGAGTTTCTATAGATCTGGCTGAGACATTAGTCCTTTAATCCTGGAAATGTTCTTCAGGTGATAGAAGGCCGACTTTGTAACTGTCTTTATGTGGCTCTGGAGGTTCAGGTCAGAGTCCATCACTACTCCCAGGTTTCAGGCTGATCGCTGGTTTTCAGTTGTAATAACTGAAGCTGTGCATTGAGTCTAGATCAATAACTCTAGATCTATAACTCTAGATCTATATATCTAGATCTATAACTCTAGATTGTTCCTCTTTAGGTCCAAAAATAATAACTTCAGTTTTGTTTCTGTTCAGCTGGAGAAAGTTTTGGCACATCCACACATTTATCTGTTCTAAGCATCTGTTCAGTGATTGGATGGGGTCAAAGGTCACCTGGTGACATCATAATGTAGAGCTGTGTGTCATCTGCATAGTTATGGTAGCTAATATTATTTCCTGTTATAACCTGAGCTAGTGGGAGCATATAAATATTGAATAAGAGGGGTCCTAGGATTGAACCTTGGGGTACCCCACATGTGACCTTTGACCTCTTTGATGAGAAGTTTCCAATTGAAACAAAGAAATCCCTGTTCTTTATGTAGGATTTAAACCAGTTAAGCACTGGACCGGAGAGTCTGACCCAACTCTCCAGTCGATTCAGTAATATATCATGGTCAACAGTGTCAAAAGCTGCAATAATTATTCATGTGGTCATTTTTATAAAGCTATAGTTCATACGAACAGATTGGGAGCCATTAACATCCCATAATAATCCACCAATGTCACTGGCTAATAATCAGTGTCATCCTGTTACAGTAAAACATTCAGCAGCTGCAATCTAACTCAACAACATCTAACTTTCATTTCCCATTACATCAGATAAACATTGTTACTAAGACTTGAGTCCAAGTCAAGTTTCAAGTCCAAGTCAAGTTTCAAGTCCAAGTCAAGTTTCAAGTCCAAGTCAAGTTTCAAGTCCAAGTCAAATCTGAAACTTATTTTTGCCACAAAAATCTCAAACTTCAGTCTTTAAATGCTTCCTAACAAAACATTTATTTTCAGTTCTAGCAGGCTAACAAGACAGCTTTATGAAATATTACTTTGCAATGAAATATGTATTCATATATCCATTAACAAAAACACAACAGAAACATAAATGTATTTATTTTTTCAAATATTGTGAGAAACCCAGTCTTTCCTGAAGGTTTCAGTCTGAAACCTTGGCTCCATATGTCTCTTATTTTATGAAAATATATTGGCTAGAGCCTAAAAATACTAGGTACAATATTTTAGGACTATGCGATCTCCTATTTTCTCACAGTTTCATATTTTTACCCAGAAAAATGTTTTTTTTTTGTTCATTAATCATTCTGATCAACCAGCATTTTAGATCCCAACGTTTTACTAAAAATGAACAAACTATTCAGTCACTCATGACTTTGTCAGTCGTCTGTTTCCAAAATATCTTTGACATAATTTGTTCAGCATCATTTTTAAAAATATTTGGTCAGAAAATGTTCATCTGCAAAAGAGTTTGTTTATTTTTATTAAAACGCAAAACCATAATCCGTTTACTTCAGGACTCTCACCATCTGTTTGCTTGAAGTCTATTAAAAGAATACTTACTTTTAATCAAACAAAGGTAATGTTATTATTTCCTCATATTTAAAAATAAATGTATTTTCAGCTTGTAAAGTTTCTGAGCCGTTGTGGTAAAGTTGAGGCTTTGGCAGAAAATGAGAAACGAGTTTAACCACATCATCATTTCTGTCATGTTGAAGGTTTCTGCACTTCAATCCAGCTGCTGCTTTGTTTCTTCTTCCCAAAGATTATCTTCATTATCTTCCATATTTAGTTTGTTTTGAACTGATTCTAGGGAACTGAGCTCATTTTGTGGGTTTACACATCAGTTTAAGCCTGTGAAAGAAACTGGTTTCTACTCAATAAGAGTTTACAATAACTTCAATAACTTGTCACCTTAAGACCATAATTACTGCATAATTGCGGTTTTAATCAGTTTTGGGATCAGTTAATATCCAGCATCCCTCGGATTCTGGCTACTGCTGAGCAGGAACTGGAGCAGCGCCTGGGTGTGAGTAAAATCAGCCCCTCAGGTGACGGGAAGGGAGTTTCCAGAAGTTTTCAACTCCCTGACAGGCGCTTCCGAGGTGGCAACAGTCAGTGTTATGAAACCAGTTTAACGCCATCAAATTAGTACAAATAGCTGCTGGGAACTCCTTGTTCCAGTGAGAATATTTAGAAACACCTGCTCAAAGTTCAGCAGGCCCAGTTAATCTGTGCTTCCAGTAATAGGTTTTAGACGAGGAAATGAATGTTTTAGTGTTTGAGGGAGGGAACACGGAGCGTTTTTTACAGCATCACATTAAATAAGACCATTAAGAGACTCCACTAACTCAGTGTTTTAGTTCTGTACATTTTACATATTTTTACCACTGAAAGTTTGTGTTGACCTTGTTCCTCAACTTGTGTGTTAATGCATGAAACTACAGAAAGATAAAATTTTAGAAATGTGTTGTGCAGAAATGAAACTTACCTGGTTTCTGAATGTTGCACTTCTTTTCCAAAAATGTACTTTTAAAAATTGTTTTAAAGCTTTCTTTGAAAGTGAGTGTAGAAACGTATATTTGACAGAAAGGCCACCGGACTTCCTTTTTTGTTTAAAGCGATTTATGAGCTCTAAATCCCCAATGCACGACGAGAACTGAACAATTCTTCAGGAGGAAGAAATGTCTTCAAGAAACCAGAAAGAAGTTAGAATTGCCTTGCGTTGGGTCACACTGTAAGCTGCAGAGCGGCTTCAATTCTGTGGATTCACCACCGCATTGAAAACATGTTGGGTGGGTGTAAACATGAGGAAATGAAAAGGATTTTGTGCAGCATCAAGTAGCATCTCAGTATGTGTTGCTTTAGATGTGATCCTGTGAATAGGGATCATTTACTGGGATCAGAGGTGTGGAGTTCAGGACGAGGTGCGTTTAGTTTACTGTGGCGTCACCTTCACTCTGTTTATTTCATATTCCTGGGAATAAATCTTCAGTACTCTGTGCGCCCCCAAGTGGTCAGATATTTATGAGCAGAATTAATCAGTAAGTCATGACATAACTTTGAGTTTCAAGCATCCAGCATGCTGAGGTGAGGGAAGTCTCTGAGTAGCTTAACGAGAAGTTAGTATTAGTAATACCAGAGTTTGATTTTTTTGGTCGATTACGCTTCCACATCTCCTCAAACGAACCGGACATTCTAGGCAAACGGACTGGATCAAAACGGACTAAACGGTTTTGTTCCGAATGCATCTTTAAAGGAGACGCCAAGTCAATCAAATTCATCTCTGCAGAGGCCTGGCAGCAAGACATTTGTCTGATTTAGGTTTGATGTACAAGAGTTGCATCTATACTTAACATGATAGACGCTCTAGTAAACCGGACCTGACCCAGCCCGACCCGACCCGACCCTGCCTGGTGTATTCTCAAGATAAATAAAAACTCCCAGAACTTTGTTTGGTATCTTCTAATTTAAATCTGATAGTCTCAGTGAACAACCAGGACAACAGTATATACAGACTCCTTAAAGTGGAGAAAGTGCTATCTTCTTCCATAAACCTATCTGTAGCTAACATTTCACAGCGCCGCTAGCATGCTAACGGTCCTCCAACGATAACAACATCAGAACCAACAGACTAAGTACAAAGATCCTAAAGGAGAAAACAGGCTTACATTACAGGTTAGTGTCTCTACAGCAGATGAGGCCCATCTGCGTTTAAATACAGCTTATTCAGAACACTACTTCATTTAAAGCACACACAGAAACAGATCTATGAAACATCCATATAAAAAAGAAGAGGACATTTTGAATGTACACGTTTTCTGAAGTTTCGTTTCTGACTCCAGCAGCAGCTTCCAGAGCTGAAGCGCCTCCTGAATCCGGAGAATGTCTCTAAAAACTCTGCAGTTTTTCTGAACCTTTCAGGCTCTGATGAGAACTGACTCCTGTTCAGATCTGATCCTCCAGATCCAACACCTGCACATCGAACCAGATGAAGCAGAAGAAGAAAACTCACCCAAAACCAGAACCGAGCTAAAGTCTGAGGTTAAATACTCTGAAGGTTCAGATGAACCTGGTTCACAGTGATGTAGAAGTTAGAGAAGCAGAACTTCTGCTCTGATGGCTTTTTTTGATATGAAATAACTTAAATCTCATTTACAGACAGTAGAAAGGGAACAAGACGGAGAGATCTGTTCGTTTCTGCACAGCTCTGAACAGAAACCTTAGCTTATGTGCTTTCAGTCCAACGAAGCGACGTCTGCCGGATAAAGGCGACATAAATAAATTAAGATGCATTTAGAGATGATCATGATGCTGAAGTGCTGCAGGATGGCCTGGCTGGTGAGGTTCTGATCCTTTGCTCAGTTTGTAGTGTAAAGTCTCAGTTCTGTTGCGTCTACAGCGGGTTGCTGTAGGAGAATCGTACGTGCAACCCGTTCACCGGGTGCACGATCGGTACCGTTTGCATTTTGGGGAACTCCTCTGAAGCAAGGGTCCATTTGCACGTCCCGATCAGCTCCACGGCCAGAGACTTCAGGATGATGTGCGCCAGCTCCTTCCCGACGCAGCTGCGCACGCCGCCGCCGAACGGAACGTAGCTGAACCGAGACGAGCGCCACTCGTCCCGCTCTGGGCTGAACCGCTCCGGATCGAACTGCTCCGGACTCTGGAAGACCGCCGCCGTCTCATGGGTGTCCCGGATGCTGTACATCACACTCCAGCCTTTAGGGATCTGGTAACCCTGTGGTAGAAACAGAACCAGCCGTTACAACGGAGACTAAACGTGTTCAGTCTGTGTTCTGGGAGTTTTGGACCTTTTGGAACAAACTGAGATGTGAAAGATGAACTTCTTCATTTAATCAGTTCTTGTTTTTCTGGATCTCTGAGGACCATCATTGGTTAACAGAACCATTTAAATCTGCAGAGGAAAATCAGGGCTGATCTTTATGGACTTGTGCAGGTCTGAGGGTGAAATATGGTTTTTAAACCAGACTTGATCTCATTATTGATGAAGGGAAAGAAATTATTTAATGATTGTTTGTTGGTTTGTAGTTTGATTTGCTGCATTTATTAACCATTATAGAGGCTTTTCACCAATTCATGATCTATTAAATCAGGATTACATCAACCTGTTCAGGGACTGCAGGGAGAATTTAGCTTTTTGTTGCTCTAACCTGGAACCACACATCTCTACTTTCGAAAGGTTCATGAAATGTTACACATTAATATAAACACGCCAACTTAAAAAAACTCTTGTTTTTGATTAAAAGTTTTGCCGTTAGGATGACGTAATATTTTTGGTCATAGCAAAATTATTTTATTTCCTAAAAAAGAGATGGAAACACTTTTTTTAGTCACGAGTCACATGATCAACAACCAGCTGTTACCACTGGCAGAAACCATGAAGAAGACAGGAAGTAGTTTATGATGTAGCATGTTGTTAATGACTTACCATGTAAACAAACTTATTCACATAATATTTTAATTGTTTCGTATTTAATGGAAGCACCGTGTTTGTGAAACTGTGTTTTTATGACATTAGCAGAACCATGAGAGTTTTCACATGTTTGTAATGGAAACGCAGCCAGTGAGAGAACCAGTGAGAGAACCAGTGAGAGAACCAGTGAGAGAACCAGTGAGAAACTGTAAACCAGTCAGAACCTTCTGGTGACCCAGAGGTAAATCTAACTGGGTCTGAAGTTCTTTATGTTGAAAATTCAACCACCTTTTCCAGTTTGGAGACAAATTCAAAGCTAATAACATAACGAGAATTTAACTTAAAAGTAGAAAACAAGGATTTTTTATGTGAAATGTGATAAGAAGTGGATTATTCTCAGTCTGTCACACAAAGCTGCATTAAAATAATAATAATAATATGCTTTGCTGCTTCCATTGAAGGTTTAGTTTCGTTTGGTTACTTTAATTATCCGACACTGAACAACAGAATGAACCTTTATTATCCTCTCTAATCTTCAGATCGGAGATTTCTCAGCCAAATCTCTGAGATTTCAGCAGCTCAGCTGCTTCTCAGCCTCTCGGCTTTATTACTGCAGGAAAAGGTGCAGAAATGATGGGGCAGAAAATTGGGGGCATGTTGAGGTCAAGGAGGGGGGATGTAAGGACTGAGGAGGACTCTAATCTAATCTAATCTCTAATCCTGCATGAAAAACTCAGCAGGTGGAGCAACAAAAGGCAAGATTCAGTCTAGAACTAGGATTTCTATGAGAGCTCGCTTTAAGAGAAAAAAAGGAAAATTGATTGATTGGTTGGAAAAATTAGACTGAGGCAGATTTATTCTTCACATCTGAATAAAATTGTAATGCAACCAAAATAAAGTGGCAGATTTATAAGAGGAGTTAATTTCTTTTTTTTTTATCTAATTGTACAACTAAGAAGAAAATTTGGATCTCAAAGCTTTAGCTACACTAAATGTTTGCATTGGAAAACAATGGAGTTTAAAAAAATAATTTAACTCATAAATTAAAACAACTTTTAAAATGGGGAATCATTTAGTCTTTTCTTCATTTTCGTCTCTTTAAGTGGAAACGACTGCAGTCAGAGAGGAATCAGAGCTTCGTGTCTCTGTGGCTGTGGGTGAAACGAAGCTTTGCATCGGTGCAGAAGGTTTAAAAACGAGTAACAGTTATCTAGAAATCACATCTGAGATCAGTCCTGCAGTAAACGGATCCGGTTCTGCAAAGACAGATTCTTGATCTTTGAGTCAGAGGAAAAGGAAGATTCAGGTCAGTTTTTGCCAGGATGCCAACCTTCCTCATGTCTTTACGTTTTCCTCCTGATCCTTCCTGATATGGTTTTAATGATCTCAGTCAGCAGCTCTCCTGACTTCCTGAAGGTCTTTCATCAAATCTTCAAACCGTTTCTTTGGACTTTGTCTGCTTTGAAGCTTAATGAACGTTAAACTGAGTGTTTTTCTTATGGAGGGTTGCTAACTGTTGGTTCTAAATGGATCCAGAAAGAAGAATCTGGAGATCCTTCCACTGAACTGACTTACGTCTAGTTCGAAGGTCTGCAGGGCGGTCCGGTATCCCCCGGAGACCGGCGGCAGGAAGCGGAGCACCTCCTTCACCACACAGTCGATGTAGCGGAGCTGGCTGAGCTTCTCCAGACTCAGGTACGGGACATGAGGCCGAGGAGAGCCGCCGTCCGGCCGACCGCTCAGCAGGCGGGTCGTCTCCGTCTCTGTGGTCTCCGGCTCGTTCTCCACCTCGCCGCCGGCCGGGTCGCAGCTCCGCTCCGGCTGAAATCCCAGACCCTCGGCCTCCAGCTCCTCTCTGGCCTTGTCCACCACGGCCGGGTGGCGCAGCAGCTGCAGAACCAGGGAGGTGGAGGCGCTGGCTGTGGTGGAGTGGGCAGCGAAGATCAGCTCCACGGCTGTTTCCTGGAAGAAAAGGATTGAATTTGGAGTTTAAATCATCATGACTGAGGAATCTCAGTTTCTGAGGCTGCGTCCACACAGATCAGATCAGTCGTCTGTCATCTCCTACTACTAAACCACAACCAAGCTGATCCAATTATCCTGCAGATCCTGCCACAATCAGTACATCACCACGGCAACAGGCGTGAGTTTCCTCCATTTTTCCTCAGCTTTACTTCCTAATTGGTGAGTTAGTTAACCAGGTTCCCTTCCCTCTGAACCCTCCAGATGAAGCTCAGCCTTAAACCTGGTTAAACTCCATGTCTCCTCTAGCGCCGCAGTCCAGCCTGATCTTCCTGGTACCTTGAGCTCCTGGATGCTGAGCTCCTGGCCTTGCTCCTTGGCACCAGACAGCATGAGGTCGAAGGCGTCCTGGTAGTCGTCATCCAGCTGCTGCCGCTCCATCTTCTCCTCGATGATTTTCGCCATGTTGGCGTGAAGGATTTCTCTGGCCTTGATGCCCTGCAGAGAGAAGTCCATCAGAACCCGCCCGGTTCCCAGGAACGTCGGGGTGCGACCGAGGTTCGGTACCTTGCGCAAGCCGCTGAACGGCGTGTCGATGGGGAGCGAGAACAGGTTGTTCATGAGCTGCTCGAAGGTCTTGGCCAGGTAGACGATCCGCTCCTCCTCCATCTGCAGGCCCAGCAGAACCCGCACGGCGATGCGGAACGTCAGCGACTTGGCCGCGCCGTACACGTCGATGGACCCCGGCTCAGAGACCCACTTGGCGATCTCCGCCTTGATGACGTCCTGCAGACGCGGCAGGTAGGACTCCAGCGCCCCCCGGCTGAACACCTTGGCCAGGATCTAAACACCGAGAGGGGTCAAAGTTCAGCTGGATATTTTGTAATGTTTGTAATGTGTGTATGAGCAATATGGCTAAAAAACACATCACAATATAATCAGTCAATATTGATAATCATCGATTAGATTTTTGTTTAAATATCTCAAACATGACGTTTCCTGTTTTATCCAAAGTTTTTACTTCACGTCGTTTTTCTGTTTTTAAGCAGTTCTGAGTCAAAATGTCGAAACCTTAAACTGCTGCAGCGTACGTTAATAAGTAGGCTGTTGCTAGGTAACCAAAGTTGGGGGAACTTGGAGCTGCTTGTTCCCCAGCAGGTTGTTGCTAGGTAACCGAAGAGTGAGTGAGTCAGTTGATGTCACCAACTTAGCTTAGCTGACGAGAGGTTTAGTCTTTCTTCTGCCTACATCCCCCACAATGCAGTGCGGTTCAGTGAAATATTTTAATATTCTATCAGACGTATTATCTGTTCATATTGTTTCATGTACTTACTGTGGTATATATTATTGATTTATTATCCAGCTCCAGATTTTAGGCTTGAAAATACCAGATTTCTGCTTTTCTCAGTTTGACATTATTTCTAAATCTTCTATTTCTAATACTTACTTTTCTCTTCAACTTAGGCTACTTTTTCCTTTCAGTAAAAATATGTGAAAGTATTTCTATTTTTACTGGAGTACAATAGTTTTTTGCATATCTACCCGTCTGTCCGACTGACTCACTGAACTCGCTGTCTTTGGAATTATTTTTTGGTTAATAATATTTAATTAAAAGGCAAAATACAAAAAATTAGCTTATTTATCATAAGTATGATAATAAGGACATAAAGTTGCCCCCCAGGCTGCCCGTAGGTCCGGCCCCGCGCCGATGCCTCACCTTCCTCTTCCTCCGGTGGATGTCTCCCACAGAGTTGACGAGTGTGTTTGGCCCCAGGATGATGCGCGTGCTCTGGGGCCACTGGGTGCACACCAGGTTGTGCTCCCCCAGCAGGATCTTGCGGATGTTTTCGGCGCCTGTCACCCGGATGAGGGGCTTCCCCAGCAGGTGGGTCTTAAACACGTTGCCATGGCGTTCCCGCCGAGAGATGTGGAAGTTGGAGCCCTGCAGTGGGAAACAGGACAAAGGAAAAATACCTCAGAAAACTAAAAAAGAATTGATCTGGTTTGTGTTTGGACTTTTAGCTTCCGTTATTTTCCATTTTGTTGAGTTACTGCCATCGTTTGTGTTTTGGGTTTGTTAGAGGAAACTGTTCAGGTTTCCTTTCCTCTTCCCTTCTTTTTGTTTTTCTCTCTTCCCTCAGCTGACCTTTGGCTCCCCATCCCAGCTGATTTTTACTTCTTTGGTTGCTTCTGCCTGCTCCCCTCCAGCTGCAGAAAAATAATCCTTACTGAGTGTTTTGTGTAAATATCTTAGTTTTGTGTTTTTTAAATGTTCTAAGTAAAATAATCTGTCAGTGGAACTAGAACGTTTTTAATCAACAATAATAAATTATTGGCGTAAAACAAACTTTTATTTCTTGCTGAAAAGTTACTGGGATATTTGCTCTAGAATCTGGACCAGGTATTTCTCAGTATTTCTCAGTACTTTGTGTTTTTGCCATTTGCTCCCTCAGTGTTTAAGCTCCTCTCTCTCTTCCTCTCCTTGCCAGATCTTCCTCTCTGCTCCTCTTATCCTGAAGCTCTGGACTCTTCAGCTCAGCTTACAGGTTTTCTGCTGATCTTGAATGAAAACGTTCTGGTTTCAGAGGTTTTGTTGCACCTCTGAAGGCCCACAGCCTCACAGATCCTCCGCCGTGTTCAGACATGTCTGCATCACTTACTACAAACCCTAAAATAACCCGTCTGACCAGAGACCCTGTTCTGTTTAATCAGCTCCACATGTTACATTTGAGACAGTAGGAGGGAAAATAAATTTTCCTGACATGTTTTCTAACCAGCTGGTTGCCATGGAGACCTGGTGACCCCAAAATGTCTCTGTTTTTTTCCTTCCAGCCTCTTCGATCTCAGGTCCAGATCTTTAATTATTCCTCGGAGTGGTTGGAAAGTCTTGGATTGTAATTTTTATTTTCAGACTTTTTGAAGTATTTTTTGTTAGTTTGAAGGCCAAGAATAAACGAATCTCCATGGAAACTAAATGTTCCCAGATTTTCACATCAAGCTTTAACGCATGAATTAAAAAACTGATATTGATGGATGCATTCAATTTTTGACAATTATCTTTGTTTCTACTGCTGGATTAATGCATTAAATAAAATCTTGGATTCTCCTCAGACTCCGGATCTTTCAGTTCATCGGCATTAAAGTGAGAAAAGAACCGAAGCGACAGAAAAACAAGTGAAACTTGTCAGAGCTTCGCTTTGGTGCAGCTGGAAATTCAGGAGAAATTTAATGAAGGGAGAAAAAACTGGAAATATGAGAGTGACGCGTAAAGTGAGACTGGATCGGTTTCATTTTCTGCGCAGAACGGAAGGAGGGATGGAGAGATGGAGAGAGAGAAGAACCGAACCGAACCGAAAACTTCCAGTTCTTGCTGCCCAGAGACTGAAGTCAAGTCCGCACATGTTGCAGAGAAAACCTGGACAAGCAGCTTCCAGCGGCTCGAATGATGTTTAAATAAAGACTGAGGTTCGACGCCCGGTTCTGTGCTTAGTGAAGGAGTTCTGACCTGGAAGAGCCAGTGGAAGGTCTCTCCGACCAGCGGCCAGCCCATGGAGCCCCGCGGCAGCGGCAGGCTGCTGTCCGGGTCCTGGGTCAGGCTCCAGCGGAGGCTCCACAGCTGCCGGGTCAGAACCAGCAGCAGCAGCGCCGACAGCACCGAGGTGAGCGCGGTGGCCAGGGCCGACAGGGCCCCGAACTGGGCCAGGGGGAACATCTCCTCCGAGCGGGTCCACTTCCCAGCATCCACCTGCGGCAGCGCGGAGAGACGGAGTCCGGCGGCGGTTCGGAGCGGCTTTGTGTCCGCAGTCAGACTGGAGCTGGAAGGAAACAGAATCAGATCAGAAATTTAATGAGGGAAAAATAAAAAACGAAAGAAAAAGTTGATTTAAACTTTGGCTGAAATCAAGCTGCACATGTTGCTGAAAGTTTCCAGCTCAGAGGAAACTAGAGGAAATTATTCCGAGAAAATGTCATTAAATCCTCAGTTTGGTTCTGCTGCAGGTCCATTACAGAGGAATCTTTCTGATAAAAACACCCACCTGTGATGGACCGACCCTCCATCAGGACCTGTCAGCTATTCCAAACACTTTTACGGCTCTGCCTGCGCCGGCTTGTCCGTAACGCTGCGCGCCTTTATAGGTACAGTTTGGGGGTTCGGCCGCCCCCGCCCCCGCCCCCGGGCCCGGGCGGACCGGCCCGGGTTTATGGAGCAGCGCCAATAAATCCGCTTTAAAAGCTGCAACTGCTGCTGGCTGGGAGCCACCTCAGACAAGTTCCTATTAAGTCCTAAAGAGTTCTGGCTTGGGTCGGGTTCTGATCCAAAGAGCTTACCTCCAACACGCGTTTCCTCCGCAGACCCAGATCCTCCTCAGATCCTCGTCAGATCCTCTGGTTCTCCTGCTGCGGCTCCAGCCTGGAGGTTCCTGCAGCCGCGGCGCTGCAGCGGCTTTATAGGCGCAGCGTCGCGGCGCAGCGCAGCGGTCCACCTTCAGCTGCTGACGTTGCTAGGAATGTTAAACAGGCTGTTCATTCAGAGAGAGAGAGAGAGAGGAGGGAAAACAGGAGCAGATCCGCAGCGTGCGTGTGCGCGCGAGAGGCTCAGGTAACCAATCAGCGCAGATCAGCTCTCAGTTTGCGCTGCGGCTTCAGTTTGGCGCAACGCTGCGGACTGCGCAGTGCTAGATAGCACACTGCGCAAAGTGTGCTGAACCTTAAAATAATTTCTTACTTTTTGAATATAAATTCATTTATTTTATAATTTTATAGGATCGAACATTTTAATCCAGAAAAATCATCTCGGCTCATCTGGAATAAACAGTTTAATGTTTTCTACATTAAACTGTCGATCTCCACATTGTGATAATAATTCAAATAATAATAATAATGTTCATTATAATAATAATAATAATGTTCATTATAATAATAATAATGTTCATTATAATAATAATAATAATAATAATGTTCATTATAATAATAATAATGTTCATTATAATAATAATAATAATGTTCATTATAATAATAATAATGTTCATTATAATAATAATAATAATGTTCATTATAATAATAATAATAATAATAATGTTCATTATAATAATAATAATGTTCATTATAATAATAATAATAATGTTCATTATAATAATAATAATGTTCATTATAATAATAATAATGTTCATTATAATAATAATAATAATGTTCATTATAATAATAATAATAATAATAATGTTCATTATAATAATAATAATAATGTTCATTATAATAATAATAATGTTCATTATAATAATAATAATAATGTTCATTATAATAATAATAATAATGTTCATTATAATAATAATAATAATGTTCATTATAATAATAATAATGTTCATTATAATAATAATAATAATAATGTTCATTATAATAATAATAATAATGTTCATTATAATAATAATAATAATGTTCATTATAATAATAATAATAATAATAATGTTCATTATAATAATAATAATGTTCATTATAATAATAATAATAATGTTCATTATAATAATAATAATAATGTTCATTATAATAATAATAATGTTCATTATAATAATAATAATAATGTTCATTATAATAATAATAATAATGTTCATTATAATAATAATAATGTTCATTATAATAATAATAATAATGTTCATTATAATAATAATAATAATGTTCATTATAATAATAATAATGTTCATTATAATAATAATAATAATGTTCATTATAATAATAATAAGGCTCTGATGTTAAGTTCCTCTGCAGCCAATGAAACCAGAGCCGCCGCCGCTGCTGCTGCTCAGCTCCGATTCAAACTGATTTTTTAAAATTGGTTATTAAAATATTTTTACAGTAAATGTGAGACTTCATTCATATTTTCATTCGTTTCCTTTTAGTTTAAATGATTAAATTCCTGCGTGCAGCGCAACATGACAAACTATACATATATATTTATTATTATTACATATATTTTAGTTTTTATTATTAACAATAAGCCGTTTTTTCCCTCCGTCCTGCTTGAACTCGGTAATAAACTTTTTTTTTCCCCGCCACTCAAACATCTCAGGTTTCATCCAAAAGTTTCACATCAGTTTTTAACATGAATATCTCTGGAGTTGGCTCCATATTTCTTATATGTAATAATTTATTTTAATTATTAGGATTTTTGAGCATCAGACCGGAACTGAAACGGTTTGAGATTTAAAGATTTCAAAGATGGTGTTTTTATCACATATTGATTTATTTTATATATATTCACATGAACAACATAATGTTTATTTTTTTATATTTTGTCTAATTTATTAATTAAATCAAAATGAGCAAAAGATTCGTTTAATTCTTTTGTATTTCATTTAATCAACATATAACATTTAAACTGGTTAAATAATTTTTATCTGTTTTCTTTCTATTTTCACCTTTTATTTTTTATTTGTTTATGCTGAGAAACATTTTTGAAATGATCCGTTTTCCTCATTTTCTCTTCTGTCCTGGAAAATAAATATTAATTTCTGAGAAAGTCATTAAAATAAACGCGTTTGTTTGGCTGCAGAATCGTTTTAATGACGGTTTTCATTTCCACCATGAATAAAAATGTTGAGATTATTGTTTTCTTTTTAATTGTCATTATTAAAGTTTTGCTCTTTCATCAAACCTTCAGCTGCTCCGTTTGGAAATTATTCACAAAACGAAAATAAAATCCATCTCGTTTATTGTGACGTTTAGAGAAAAACCTTCCTCGGCCTCATGCTGCCCCTCCCCCTGCTCTTCCTCCTCCTCCTCTTCCTCAGTGCTCAGCCTTCATCATCATCATCATCAGCAGCAGCAGGGAGAGTTTTTTAAGGAATCATCTCAGACTTTATGCTATCAGGTGATTCAGACTCTGATGATGTTCTGATCGATCCAAACATATCAACTCATTTCATAAGGAGCCAAAATGCTGCCAGCATTTTATTAACTTGTGACTCATCCATCCATCCATCCATCCATCCATCCATCCATCAGTGGGTTATTTTTTATTACATGAATGTTGAAGCAGGGCGTCAGTAGAAGCATCACTTCCTGCTCAGACTTTCTGAAACATTTTCATTCTTTGAACCCAAAACGTTTCGTTGAAAGTTTTTCTTTCTGTTTTCCCAGATGGATTTTCCATCCCAGGGAATCTCATCAGGAGATCCAGGTTCTGATCTCCACTTGGATCGCGAGGTTTTTTCCAGAAGGTCAGTCGATCCACAGAGTTCATCAGTTTTACCTCTAAGGTCAGAAGAAGCTCATTTCTGCAGATTGTTTCCAGGATCCATCGTTAGTCTGGTTCTGAACCGAAGCTGGAACTCCTGCAGTCAGACTGACCCGAAAAAACGAACCTCCGGGTTCAGTTGAGTTTGATTATAAGTGGAACCAAACCAGAAAAAAAGCTTCTGAGTTCAGAAGGAGAAAGCAGCTGGTCGCTGCTCCTCAACAAGCACAGGGCGACAGTGGAGAGGAACAAGATCCAACACCAGTTCTGCTTCTAACAGGAAGTCAACGATCCGAAGCTAAATGCTACTTTTATTTTATCGTTTCTTATCCTTTTTATGATAAGAAAAGATGCAGATGTTTGTTCTTCATATCTGACACATTTCCAGGATCAACCCTGGAAGCATCAGAGCTTCGATCTGTGATCAGCTGGGATCCAAAGGGCTCAGATTAGGGGATCAACCAGGAGAAGAGATCTGCTCAGAAGCTTTTCTTTCCCATCCACACCGCACCGCTCCATGGGGGGTTCTGCTCAAACACTTCAGCTAATCCGGATCCAGAGCTTTTAAAAGCTTATGTAACAGAGACGTCCGTCCTGCGGCGCCTCGGGCCGATCGGAGCTCCGGTTTCAGCCTCCGTCACCAGGGAGATGGACTCAAACCCAAATAAATCCCTTCAGATTCCTTCAAAATAAAAGAGCGGGCCTGGGTTTAAACCCGTCTTGATGTTTTGACCAACCTGATCTCAGAGGATCAGATTTCCTCTGAAAACTTTCATCAAACTTCTGGGATAAAAACAAAGAAGAAGATCATCTGCATAGAAGGTGAATTTAGTGCAGGATGCGTCTCTACAATCTTTTGAAGTTTAACATATTTTTATTTACTTGAGTGATAAAGGAGTGAATATAAGTGGAGGATCACGGCATCAAAGCATTACTGACATAAAATACCCAATTCTGTTCTTTTTCCAAACATACCAATAAAAATGTAACTTAAAATTTGGCATCAAACAAATCAGTGAAATCTTTGATTTAAGGCATCAAACTTTTATATGCAGTGATTTTAAATATCTGGATTCTGTGTGGAATAATTCAGCCCAGGTTTGACTAATCTAAGTGTTGCTGATGTAGGAAGGAGGGACTTAAGCATTATGTTTTCTGATTTCTAAAACATATTGATATTAAATGCAACCTGATCATATTTATTTCTAAAATGGTCTTTGTTCTAAACTCCTCCTTCTGATCACTGATTGGGTCGGTTGAAATTCAACCAGAGAAATTGAGCTCAATGGGAGAAATCCCACATGGAGAACTGAAGGAGATGAGAACTGAGCAGGATTGTGTTGGAAGGCGAAGCTGTAAAATGTTTTATGACATGCAGCTAAATCAGCGACTCCTTCACAACAGAACAAAGAAAAATCTGATAAAACCTGAGCATGAAGAATTAGAGCTGGAGGCTCCTCTGGTTGTAAAGGGGGCGTGGCCTCGCAGAGGGTCCATGTGGAGATGTGTGTGTTATTGATATGAGGAGCGACGCAGACAGATGGAGGCGTGCAGCGGCACGCCGAGGAATCCTCCGACCCATTTCCATCAGATGCTAAACCAAACATCTGAGACAAAAACCCACAGAACCCAACCAGATCCACCTCACACTGATGAAACACACGCTTCAGGTGTGTGAGGACGGCAGCCATCTTATCAGGCTGCAGATCAGCTGCTGAAGTGTGTGTTGGTGTGTGTGTTTGCAGAGTAGAAAGTGCTGTAATGTAAACACAGGATGAGCTGCTGTCAGCCTGAGGCGGCGCTGCTCTGACAGTCTGAAGGCCTCGCTTTGATCTGCGTCTGAGAGGACGTGCAGGAACGAACCGGAGTGTGTGCTGATCTCAGGTGTGTGTGTGTGTGTGCGTGTGTGTGTGTGTGTTAGACTGTGAATTTGTGTAATTAGACAAAGTGAATTCCTCTTGGGGTCAGAGCTGTGTCCTCAGGTTTGATGCCAAGAGAGTCTGACAGCTGCTACACTGCTGCAGCTTCACCTCATGCTACCTGACACACACACACACACACACACACACACACACACACACGCCGTTCTACACTTGTTCTGAAAATTTTCTTTGGACGTTGTCTCCTTTCAATCGTTCAGCTCTGATTCTTGCAGCATTAATTGACGTCTTGAACTGAAACGATGAACTCGTTGTCGTGGTGACAGATTGAGTGTCTGCGTTAAACAGCAGAAAGTTCTCCTGGCTCAGTGTTAACCTTTGACCCTAATGGATGGAATGACTGACAGAGTTGATGATTCTCCCATCAGCTGTAGGTTCAGTTGATTTTTCTCAGTGTATTTGTGTTTACCTGTTTTTCCAGATTGAGGAATCATAAAGTCGTTGCTGTCATTAGCTTCATGTTAGCTCTTTATTCTCTTCAGAAAGTTCTCCTGGCTCTTCTGAACTGGACTGAACCTTCACAGGCTGCCGTCTGTCAGCAGAACCTTCACTAAAGACGTTTCCTTTTGGACTTCCTGTTGCCAGTCAGGAGCGCGGCCGTCTCTGTGCAGCGGATATTTCACACCTTCCTTCCTGGAAACCGACACGGCAACAAGCAGCAGGAGGGAAAGTTTCACCCGTCGCTGGAGGCGAAGGAAGACGGATGAGGGCGGAGGAGGAGACAGGCGATGACGAGGTGGAGACACAAACATTCGATTTTATTCATAATAATAATACATCTTATTTATAGGAGCCTTTCTTGGCATTCAAGGTCACCTTACATAAATTAACATAAAAATAGACACAATATTAACAATAAAAGTTACACCATAACAAACACAAAGTCCTATAGAGTTTGTCTAGTTTCTGCTGATACTTCGATCACTTGAAAATAAGACGAACTTACAAGTAACTTTTCAGCAAGAAACAGAAGTTTAAGTCAATTCTTCCTTAATACTGATGAAAAATTACCATTTGAATTGTCAGATTATTTCAGTTTTCCTCTAAGTGAAATAATCTGCCAATGGATCAATGTTAAGGAAGTTTGACTTAAAACAAGCTGCTGTTTCTTGCTGAAAAGTTACTTCTAAGTTAGTTTTGTCTTTTTTTAAAGTGAACTGAAATATTTGGTAACACTTAATTTGACGGGTTGTGAATAAGATCGTCATAAACATGTCATAACACCTGGACTCATGGACATGAGGACGTCTTCCTGAATATTTATAACCGCTGTCATAAATCATGACACTTTTAACACAAAGTTGACATTATTCAAAATGTCTTTGTTATGATAACTTTACATTAACCAAGAAATCATGATCTGACATAAATTTGTTACAAAAGTATTATTGATTAAACTTTAGCTTTAAGCTTTTGGCACAAAGAAGACGGAAGATGGTGCAGCATGTTAATAACTTATCATTTGAACAAATTTATTTTCATGTGAATTTAGATGTGTTTCTTTTTTAAAGTTATAAAATGTTGTAACTATGTTGTTATAAAAATGCTATATATATATCAAATATGACTTAATAGAAATTCTATTTCTTGAAATTGGAGCTTCTATCTTTTTAAAACCTCCTGCTCTTTCTAAAACGCCGTCTTCAGGAAGTCGTCCTCTATTAACCCTTTAACGTCAGAAGAAGCTCAGCAGCTCCACCAGCTGTTTGCTAATTGCTATTAGCTAGTCTGAAGGAGCTGAGTGGGGGGGCTGCTCTGTCAGGTGGATTCCCAGAACCTTGGAAACAGCTCAGAGGAGGAGCTGCGCCTTGGAGGCGGGGCTAGGTCCACCCAGGCGTTTTGCAGCTGAATGGTTGCCATGGCGATTAAAGGATTTCCCAAATATGCATGAAAGAATCAAAGCAACACAAACACTGTTTTTGATGAGGGAACAAAATTAGAACATGATGTAAACCTTAGAAAAATACATTTTACTTGATCCTTTAACAGAAACACTGATTGTGAAATAGATTTGTTTCGACAGTAGCAGGATGTTGATGCAGTTTGTGGTGGAATCGCAGCAACACAGATCTGTGGGTGTGAAGGCTGGCGGAGGCGTTCAGGGTTTGACCCCCAGGGCTTCACCGGGGGAGAGGGGAAACTCCAAGACTACCGGTGGTCCACTTCCTTATCTTTCAGGCGGAGCGCCCCGCCGAGCCGGCAGGGCAGGGTATCGGGTTCGGGCCGAGGCGAGGGGGTCGCGACCCCGGCTGGGAAAGGCGCTACTGTTCTGCTCCACTCAAGCCTTTAAAAGTGAAGCCTGTTCTCTGGGAGGCAGCCGGTCCGACGCTGCACTCACACCGACCGGGTCAGAACCAGAACAACCTAAAAAGTCCTTGTAGTCCAATAACCATAAACGCTGCAGGTCAGATGTGTGACAGAACCACTTCCTGTGTGGTTTGTCCTCTTTGTCTTCCTTTGTGACGACGTCCAGCCGCCACCAAGCGCCGGCGGTGTCACCAGAACCCAGCTGTGGCCCGAGGGCTGACATACCTGGCAGAGGGAAATGACCGCTCTATTACCTGAGAGCGCGTCTTTGTTCGCTCTGATGACGGACTCAACAAAGGAGGGAGGAAGTGTCTTTTATGTGAGGGAAGAGTCCGTCCAGCCCTGCAGTCAGACCACCTGTCCCGGTGGCCCAGGAGCGTCCTGAGGCTACGGCGGTTCTGGTCGGCCACAGGATCCGTGCAGCCGGAGGTCAGGAGCCAAGGTGACATCTTAACTCAACCACACGGCGAGAGTTTACCTCTGCAGTCAGGTTAGGGTGGGAACGCCATGGCAGCAAAGGTACCGACCCAAAGAGACCAAAGCTACAGGACGAGTAGATTTCACCAATAAACCCAAAACATTTTAGGACTGATCTCAAAAACTTTCTAGAAAAAAAAACATTGACTTTTCATGTTTAAAAATTCTCAAATTTTAAAATTTTCAACTGAGCCTGAAAGCATTTTGTTTTTTTGTTGAACCGTTTCTGATTTCATTTCTTGATGTTTTGGGTCGTTATGTTGCACAAAAACAACCCAGTTGTATAAAAAAGTTTTATATTCCTGACAGACAGGCCCCCAGCATCACTGATCCTCCACCGTACTTACCAGGCTGGTGTTTTTTTACATATTCATCATTATTTTCTGAAAAGATTTATGACTGTTGCTGGTTTTCTCTGCTCCAGTTAAAGTCCCAGTAGCATGTAGAAAACTCCACATGTGTGTCAGACTTTTACTCTCTGGATGAAACCAGCAACGTCCCGGAACAACGTGAGCTCGGCCCGGTTCTGATCCAGTTTCTGGTCTGAAACCCTTTGACTGGTTTCACAGAACTTCATCCCACCAGGTTCCTTCGATCTTTAACAAATCAGTTTTTAATTTCCAGATTTAAACTCGCTGAGAATGAAGACATGAGAGAAACAACTCAGGATGTAAGTTTGTGCAGAAATGTTGCTTCTATCAGAACATGAACAGAACCTTAGCATTAGCGTTAGCTTCTGTAGATGAGTTTTCCATTGTGTCTGCTGAATCCTCCCATTTCCTCCTCTGCTGCTCAGATTGTCTTACTGTAAATAACTCGGCTTGTTAATGGGGTTAATGAAGTGAGCGGCTCTGCAGTGGGTCCTCCTCCCTCCTCCCTCATCCATTCATCCATTCATCCATTCATCATGCAGTAGGAAACCAGCTGAGAGTCATCCACCCCCAGCCTGGACACACACACCAACATCACACACTCATCCAGACCAAAATGATCTGGTCTAAACATCTAAACTGAAAATATTACAGTTAATTTTAGGGCTGCAGCTAATGATTGTTTCAGTAACTGGTTATAAAAAGCAGCAGATAAAAATAAATTTCACATTCTGCAGATTTTTCATGTAACTAATAGCAAAATACATTAAAAATGCAAAAAACAAAAACAAAATAAACATTTTATTGCCTGAAAGTCAATATCAGCATTTCTTTAGTGAACAAAATATTAAAACATTAATTTTATTTTTATTTTTTATTCCAGTTTGTTAAAAGGACAAGCTGGTAACATCGGTGAATCTTTTAAGCCACTCAAATGAAGATCTGCAGATGTTTTCTCTAATCTGTCCGTCCAGTTTGTAGATTTTGCAGGTTTCAGATTAGAATCACGATCAGTGCACATAAAAATATTCATAAATGAGCAGAAATGAACTGAAACTCTGGAGTTTTCCACCCAGCACCATAAAAATCAGATTCCTTTTCTCCACTTTGATTTGTGGAGTCGTCATAATGACTCATCACTTTTTACATCCTGAGCCGTGATAAAGTAACAGAAGACAGATTTGATTTACTGCAAGACTCTGTTATAATAATCAGCCAGTGGAACTAATGCTTTTTAAATCAATATTAAAGATTATTTAACTTAAAACAAGCTCCTATCTTGGTCATAAGTTACTTGTAAGTCAGCTTTGATTTATTTCAAGAGTAATAAAATATTTACACTAAAAACTAAAATACTTGGTAAGATTTTGTGTTTTTACAGTGCAGCTTCACCAACCAGAAGCTGATCTGAAGCTGAGATTTTGGTCTAGTGCAGAAACACCTGAAAGGTGTGTTTGAATGTAACAGAACACCTCTGCTCAGCCGGCTTCACCTTTACCTGCTGCCCCTGACACACACACACACACACACACACACACACACACACACACACACACACACACACACACACACACACACACACACCTGGCTGAGCCCCTGCAGTCGTCGATGCGTCATCCTGCATACCTGCAGCTTGCTTTTGCAGAAACATCATCCTGCAGGCAGGAATCACAGTCCAATGATTCATGTTTTTTTTCCTCTATTTACATTTTTCATGATGTATAAATCAGTTTATAGATTCACCTCTACAGTTAAAAGGAACTGAAAAAAAATTAAGAACCATTTACTTAAAAAAAGCTGGGAACATTTTTACACAAGGAAGATTTTTGTAATTTCCACTTGACAAAATTTACGTCAATTTTATTCAGTAGAAAGATTTGATTTTAACAAACAGGTCAATTTTACTTCCACATATGCACAAAATGTTTTGCTAATAAATTTGACTTCAGCCTCATTAACCCAGTGGGCTGAGAGAAGCGTCTTTGTTATTTATCGGTGCTGCTTGTGTGTCAGATTTACTGCTGTACCAGAAACACGCGAATACAAAAGTTCCAGCTGGTGAAATAAAATGCAACTAATTGAATTAAAATGTTTAACAAGCTAAAATTAAAATCCTGGCTCTAAAAAAAATAACAAATATTTTCCTAAATAATCCAAATTCCAGGTGTTTGATACAAACCAACAGGATCAGCTGATGGGTCGGAACCGACGGATCGATAACAGAGAAGCCATTAAACGCTGCAGAGCGTGAATCCTGCTTTCTGCCCGATGCTCCTCCAGCAGAGGAGATTTAATCCTCAAACAGCCTCCATGCGGAGCCGCCTGATGCATTATCAATACATTAACTGGATAGTTGGATTAACTGTATGAGGCGGTGTCAGCTGGGACCCACACAAACCGATGAGCTGCAGGGAAACGGCGAGGACAAAGAGAGGAGAGACGGCCTGCTGGGAGAGGGAGGGTCGGCATCACTGAGAAAGGAGGAAGTTTGGCCAGCAGAACAAAACCGATTTAATGAGAAAGGAAGAGCCTGAAAGACTCCTGATGTACTGAAGAAGCTGAGAGGTCCAGAGATCTGGTGGTTCGACCATCATCATCCTCATCACAACGCCAGAGCAGAATCTCATCAGCAAGGACCTCAGACTGGAGTGTCCAGCTTCAGTCCTCAAGTTTTCAGATTCAAGAAACTTTAATCAAATGAATCTATCATTCATTCACTGGGTCACCAAGTTCTGCTGAGTCCCAACGAGTCATTCATCCGAGTCAGGCGTAAAAAACATGGAGGACTGGTGAGAAAAGCAACAACCTGGGAAAGGTCATAAGGTCATTTTTAACTACCTGAAGTCCATCATTCTGCACAGAGGAAACATTTCAACTGATGCTAATATTCCAGCAGATTGAGCCCAACGTCAGAGAAATGATCAGAAATAGATCCATAGCAGGTTCTGCAGGCCTCAAGTAGCAGGTTAAAGGTTAAAGGTCATTTCTTTATTTAAACATCCTGAAGTCCACATCAACTTTATTATGGGAACAAAAAGACATAAAGGTATTTCTTAAGACGCAAAGTTAAATTAACCACAAAATTCAAATCAACTGCTTTTACAAAAAACTTTTTCAATCAGGTCAGAATTTAAAATTTACTGAAAGATGAACAACAACAACAACAGGAAGGTTAGAAGAAACTAAACCTTCAAATCCAACCAACACATAATCCTGTCACCACAAGAAATTAATCACTTAATCCCCTGATCATTTAAAATGAGCTCAATAATTTATATTCCGATTATATTATCTGAAGGGAAATTTGGCATAAAGAGACGTTATAATCATTTAAATTATGGTTTTGCTTGAAAGTTATTTTTTATATCCGTTTTATTTATTGCTTTTGGTTTTTGTGTTTTATTTTGCATATTTAAAATGTCTTGCAGTTACAGCTGGGAGATCTGATGAAAATCATATTTGTTTGCTACACGATACACAATATATACAGATATCATTTAAAATGGCACTGGAGAACAAACGGAAAAATCTGAATAAATTCAGATATTTTATTGTAACCATTAGTTGCACACAAATGTTTTTCACTAATGAAATTACTATCACTGTGTTTATCTGTGATCAACAAGCAGCAAAATAAATCACCAAGCTCGAATCAACGAGGAAACATAAACAGGTTATTTAATGTTTTCATCATAAAAATGATCAAATCAAAAAACAGATGAGTCCAGATTACAAAAATAAAAGTTTAAATAGTGACTATAAAATCAACAGACCCAAACCAGTCAGAGAAAAAGATGGCCTAATCAAAGTCCTGATAGAACTGCTGTGGTGGGAATGAGCAGAAACTTTAACGAACTGAAGAAATGTTGGAAAAAGACCAGAACTCCTCCGTAGCTCTGGGTTTACGGGAAACGTCTCGGCCTGAAGACGCAGTCGGACCCGGTTTAATGGAGGTAACCGGTGCAGAACAGCAGCTTCATAATTGAGTCCCTCTGGGGCTCCTGTAGTTGGGCTGGAGCCGCTCCGGGACCAGAATGTGTCGGGATAAAAGCCTCCATTACGGTCCGCCGTTCTGGAGCGCCGGCGGCTCCGCCTCGCCTCGGGCTCGGCTCTAACCAGATTACCAGGCGGCTTGATGAATCGTCTGTCAGAGGAAGTTAAAAGACGCATTAGGTGTTGGGACTCTCAGACACTTAACCTGATTAGGACCAACGGGTCTGTGTGGCAGAGCGCGGCAGGAAACGGGCCAAAGATCGACACTTTCAGGTCCAAACTTTGTTTGGCGAAAACAAAGGAGAGAAACATCTGAAGGATCCGGACAAAGAAAGCAGCAGATCGTCGGTTCAGGTCCCAGACAACAACATCGCTGATCTGCCGTTTCTGTTTGTTCACAGCCTCATGTGGGCTCTGCTGTCTGAGGAGACAAAGGTCAGAGGTCAAGCCAGAAAGAAAACTCCTCCTAACCTCCTGCTCAAAGGATTCTGCTGCCGTCAGATGAAACTTGTCTTCCTTCCACAGCGATCAGCATCAGGAGTCCAGGTCTTAGTCCATCCCTCCCACCAGGATCCAACCCATCTGCCGGGTTTAACCGCTCATCGGACCTCATCGGATCTGATGAGGTCCGATGAGGTCGTCATCAGATCCGATGAGGTCGTCATCAGATCCGATGAGGTCGTCATCAGATCCGATGGCTCCTGGAGTCGAGCTTTAGGTTCAGGTCCGTCCACACCAGCATTAGTCATTAGATAATCTGAATCAGAACCGAAACCAAGCAAAGCCTTAAGGGATCAGATGATTCTTCACCTCAACAATGCAAAGCAATGGACTCATTATTGGAGTCTAGATTGATTTATTCTCCATCTAAAAACTATTCAATGCATGTTCACAGTTTCCATCTCCAGAAAATTGGCTTCCTATTGCAGAGTTACAACGTTTTAAAGCTGCAACAAGTTATTTAACCCCAAGAGATGCAACAAGCAGCTCCTCGTTTCTTAAAGACACATCCTGTGGTCGTGGAAAAGATGTCAGTCTGCTTATGAAGGGTCAGATTATTGCCATCGAGACTAAAGTATGGTTGAGAACTGACCAACATGTTATTAAAAACAGGAAGCATAAAGAGGAACTGTCGTCTTTGGGGAGGAAATGAATGACTGTGATATCAAATAGAAGAAAAATAACAGTAGAAGTGCTGGTTGTGTTTAATAGTGAAAGTAGGAGCTTTTCCAATGTGAGAGGAACTGGAGGGTTTGGGACTGAACAGCTATAGCCACAAGAAAACCACTGATCAGTGAGGCTGACAGGACAAAAAGGCTTTTTATTCGGCAAGGCAGGATAAAGATGGGAGTCTGGAGTGATGGAAGGAGGTCATGTGATCCGATGAGTCCAGATTTACCCTCTTCCAGAGAGACGGGCGTTCAGGGTAAGAAGAGAGGCAGATGAAGTGATGCACCAATCATTCCCATTGTCTACTGTATCAGTCTGTGGGGACAGGTCAAAGTTCAGCAAGTTCCTGAGGTCAGCTGAATGATGAGATGATTCCTGCAAAGGATCGTTTCTTTGCTGATGACACAGAGATATTCCAGGATGACAACGCAATGATTCATCTGAGTCAGATTGTGAAACTGGGTCAGGAGACCTCAGAGTCCGGACCTGAAGAACCTTTGGGGTGTTCTGGAGACGCCGCTCAGAGGTCGGACACTTCATCAAAGAGAATCTTATCAAAGCAATGCCACAGCAAATGCTATGATCAAAGTTAAATGAGTTCCAATGAAATATTAAGATTGTGAACTTTTTCTTTTGGTGGCAACATTTTCTTGCCCAGGCAGCATCGAGCTCCCTTCTTGGCTGAGGTCCAGATGGTCGGATCTCTGAAACTTTCTGCAAAAGCCATAAGAGGCTAAATCCTCAAGTCAGACTCAAGAGTTTGATCTCATGTCTTTATAGATACTTAAAACACCAAAGATGAAGCAGCAAAAACAGAAACTGGCTGGTTCCCAGGGAGAAAACCTGCACCAGTGCTCCTTCAGCTTGAGATTCTCCTGGGGGGGTCGGCGGTTCTGATGGGGTCATGGACCTCACTCAACAGACAGCAGAGCGGGTCAGCACTCAGTTCAGGTGAGAGGAAGAAAAACAAGCAGCGCTGCGGTTTGTGCAGCGTCGTCGCAGCGGCTCTGCTGACACATGCGGCCTCTGAAAGGCCCAAAGATGCTGTGGAGGGGTCAACAGCGCGCCGCCTCAATGCATTCCTTCCTTCCCCCTGAGCTTCTGTCTTTCTCTCGTTTCTTTTCTTCTGCTGCAACGGGGTGAGGAGGGCGCTGCTGGAGCTTGAGAAAATAAAAACTTCTCAAAGACAGAGAGAGAGGAGGGAGGGAAGAAGGTAAAATGTTTCACCGTGGGCCGGCCTGTCACTCAGCGTGATTAATGGGCCGCTCGGGGAGAACCGGCGCGATCTGAATGAGAAATATGACTTTTAGCTGCTAATTTGATTAGCATCGAGCCGCTATGGAGACGTTCTTCTGCAGCCACATTCACTTAATGTTGAGAAAGTTTGAATCAGAAGGAAGCTTCAGTCTGAGTTTTGATTGACGTCCCGTCAGCGCCAAAAGGTCCAGACAGGAGCGGGTCCCCCACAGCCGGCCCTTCAACACCAGCTGGGCTCCTGCAGCTGTCAATCACTGGGACAAAGCCCAGCAGGGGGCCGGTCCACCAAGCCTCGCTCTGCAACACCGCAGCCTGACAAAGCATCACTTCCTGCTGCATTAAACCACAGGTTTCATGTGAAAGCTGGACCAGCTGGCTGAACAAACGCTGCAGGAGAAACTACAACCACCAGGGGGCACTGGAGAGAGACTATTAATCAGAAACATGCTGCAGATTCATTTGGTCTCAGTTTGAAAGCAAAACTCTGGTTAACTCTTAGAGTTCGTTCCCACCAGACCTGTTTAGTTCGTTTTAATCAAACTCCAGTCTGTTTGTAAACCTCGATCTGGGTTTGGTTGAAGTGAACTCTGGTGCTGTTTGAATGAACATGTGAACACCAAGCAGACCCCCAAGGCAGGAAATGGACTACGGCGCAAGGCATTCTGGGTTAATACAATTAAAACAAACATGTGAGTCTCGTACTAGCAGGACAAATGACTTGTGATTTTTAGCCAAAGATGAAAGAGAAATCCTCCAACCTCTAAAATCTGACGCCTCCATTTTAGTTTCCATTTGGTGAAGAAGGAAGTTGCGCTCAGTGTCTTCAGTGGCTTCGGTGCAGCGCCCCCACAGGCCAGGAGGGGAACAGGTTGGTTTGACTCAGAGCAGCGAGAAAGAACCACAGCAGCTGGAGCTGGAGCAGATGATGCAACTTTGATCCCAATTTGAACCAAGTCTACCGGACCATCAGGTGGGAAAACACCTTCAGTTTAGGATCCTGGAAAAAAGACACATTGTGCAGAATCTGATAGCAAAGACGTACAGTGAATGACACGAAGAGGAAATGAACCAATCTGGACAGAACCTGGTAAAAAAGAAACAAACAAAACTGAGAGTTTTGTTCCTCTGGTAAGGCACAGGCCCACCGGTGGACAGGAGCATTCACTATATCGGAACTGATTTGGTAAATGTCCATCTCCTCTTTAGCACATGAACTCTCTCTAAAAAGCCAAACTGAGGAAGTCATTTTAAATTTTTTTTTAATTTTCCCTCAACCTTTTCTGATGCAATACTTCCAAAAACCATTGCTGGAACATGGCTGCTACCTGTGGCGAGCTCCAAACTGCTCCACTGTAGAGACCCCAGAAATTCTGGTTTCAATGTCGTTTATCAGGATTTTCTGTGACAGACAAAAATCTAGGAGGATCCTGTGATCCTTGTGAAAACGGCTAAGAACCATTCATCAACTCCCTTCATATTCTGATCCAAATACGTTGAAGGCCTCATTTTTCTCACAATAGCGTCTGGAGGAATCTCCACCCACAGACGGTGAAACAGACAAACATGTTTTTAAGGAGCGCTCCTTTAGAGACGACAACATCAGACTTAATTCAGCGGCAAATTAGAGGGAAAATTCAGAACAAAGGTGAGAACCTGCTGTCTTCCTTTTCTCTCTGCAGCGGTTTGACCCGACTGGAGGATGTGCTCTGACACCGTGAAGAGAAAAGTGATTAAAGCGTGAATGTAACTGATCAAAGCTTCCCAGAAATAACAAGAAAATAAGTCTGGCACATAAAAGCAGGAGGAGAGGCATCAGCAGAGGTAACCTGCAGACATGCTGGAATAAAGAGGCGAACCCACGCCTGACTACGCTCCACTGCTGCTCAACACAAACACTCACTCAGCCGCTGTCCTGACAGACACGAACAAGTGGGGCGGCGACGCCTTGCACGCCTGGCTCAACGCGGCGAACGCCCACAGAGGAGCGCACCTTTGAAGAGCCCAGACGAGGTGAGCCAGGGATCACGGAGAACCATGCAGCTTAGGAAGCCAAACTCACTCAGGACAAGTGGTGATTAGCAGCGTTTGTGTCTCCAGGCTCCACCCGGCCGTCTCCAAGGAGATTTGTGTCCACAAGTCGAGGTCTGCGTGACTTTTTGGGTGTTTGTGGAGCCTGGAAGGTTTGAGGTGATGTTTGTCTGTTCCCTGGTGGAGATAAAGGTTTTTTCTTTTGCTCTGCTGGAAGCGGATCTGAGCGCTGAACCGTGGAGCAGCAGAGTAATTGTCTCTTTCCTCCGTAACAGGATTAGGAGCCCAGCGGTGTGGCGGGTTCGGGCCTCCAGTCAGCCGTGCTGCTGGACGCCGCCGGGGCCCGCCAGCCAGTTAACCGGTCAGCCGGGGTCAGCCAAGGTCAGCGGCTCCTGCTGCTCAGCTTCTAGACCTGGAGGGTCCAGGAAGGAGAGAACCTGGAAAACAAACAGAGTCAAGGAGAGCAAAATTACTCAAAAACACCAAAAACTCAGAGTTTGGTTCCATCGTCCTGCCTGAAGACCCAACTGGAGCTTTTCCAGCACCCAGCTGCTGATTTAAGGTGGAGGACGTCTGCACCAGTTCTTCACCTCGACTCAACCAAAGCTAACTCTGCCATAAATAGTTTATCCATCAGAATGATGCTACAAGCTAACGCCTTCACCTCAAGTTCATTGTCGTTCATTAGGAAACGCAGGCAGCATCCTGCCAGTCAGCCAGGCAGATTAGATTCACCCTCCCTCCCTGGAATGACGTTTGCTTTGATTTTAAAAAGTTTACATCCCAATAACTAACACATGATGAAAAAATTAAACGCTAGCAACTCGCTAGGTTTTGCAAACATGTAAAGAAGCAAAATGTCTGTCACCTCAATGAGCTTCACCTCAATGAGCTTCACCTCAATGAGCTTCACCTCAATGAGCTGCTTCACCTCAATGAGCTGCTTCACCTCAATGAGCTTCACCTCAAGCTCACTGAGGCGAAGGCGTGAGTTAGTTAACCCTCAAGACTTTGACACGTTCATTTCAGGTAATTAATTATGCATTAAACTTTTTAACACAACTAAACACTTTTTTTTTTTACATGCAAAGGTTTTAACCGGAACCTTTGTATTCACGTATTTCTGGTAATTCTGACGCACAAGCTGTCATGTTCTATGTTTTTCTGTGTCTTTATTTCGCGTTTCTGTGTCTCTGAGTCTCCCTTGATTAGTTCCCAGGTGTGTCTCATTCTCTGATTACCTCGTATGTATTTAGTGTCTCTGTGTCTCTGTCCTTGTCTAAGCAGTCATTTGTTTGCCTCAAGTCTGTCTAGCTGTGATTACCTAGTCCTTCGTTGCTCCAGTGCTGCCGATGTTGAGCCCTGGCTTTCTGCTCAGTCGTGCTGCCTGGCAGTGAACTACTTGGTTTTGTCTGGACTGTGGATCAGTATTTATCATTAAAACAACCATCAATCATCTCAACCTGGGTCTACAGCGTTTGCCTCGCCACCTTCACCGTTTCATGACACAAGCAACATCCGCTAATAACAGTGATGCATCCAAGATGCTCCTGTTGGGTTTTACCAAACATTTCAGCAAAAACCCAAAACCAACAGAAACGGTTAAATTCAATGATTTAATTTTACTGAGTTTTTCCAACCGTCAATTCAAAAGGAATCAGAAGAATTATAATTTCCAGAGACTCAATAAACAAAACGTGAATTTTTTCACTGTTTTCTTTAGATTTATAACATTTCAACATTTCCACATGTATCGACTCCAAAACAGATCAATTTAAAGCAAAGAGCTGGAAGAGGAGGAACCGTCATCCACAGGTTTCAGCTACACAATCCTAATTATGCAGTTTGGGGTTAATCCTGTAAACACTCTCACTAATCTAATCTGCTTCAGCTTAATGAGACAGAATGTAAATGTTGACCCGGTCATTGTTCGTTCTGTTGGGGGGAAACCGGGTTTTAATGTTTCCAGCTTTTTTATTTTCTCATTAGCATCAGGATTAGATGTGTTTGTTATCAGTGGCAGAGCCGTTAGTGAGCTGATGGCAGTAATGGAGGCCTGCTGTCTGAACTGGGCTGCAGATAAAACCAACTGGTTCAGGTTGAACCTGTGGTGAAGCAGAACCACACCAACTGGACCCATGTAGACGGATCGGTTCCTCCAGAAGAACAGAAAGAACCAGGAGAATAACCCAATGAAAAGACGTTCAGAGCTCAAACTCTAACGGATTTTACTAAAATTTTATGTGAAAACCCAAAACAAAGTTGTGCTTATTGGTGCAATGGAAGCAACTTTTCTGCTAAATTACCAAATAAATAGACATGTGAGCTAAACAGCAAAGATATTTATAGTTTTTAATCTGTTATTCAACCATCAGATTGGAGCAACGTGTTGTTCTCCATTAAGCTGCCCAGAGCTTCTTTAGAAATGTAGACAGCGGACGCTGACATTAGCATTAGCCGCTACATGTTAGCATTGAGAGGCTACTTTAGGCTTGAATAGTTTCACTGATACGCTAACTGCTGTTAGCACAACTTGAACACAACAGTCAGCGTCCAATCAGATTGTTTTGTAAAGCAGAACTCAACCGTCTCAGAGAAGCAGCTTCGTCGTCCATCGCTGTTGTTAGCGGATGTTGGTTGTGCATCAGATTTACTGCTGTACCAGAAACACCTGAACACAAAGGTTCCGCTCTGAACTTTTGTGTATAAAAATCTGGCATTAATTGCATGAAACATTGTAACACATTAAATCTTATGTTGTTATGTTGTTATGGTAAATGTTTCTATTTCCAAATACAAACATGAAAGGTTTGATGTGTGTTTGTTCTCTGTTGGGTCATGATGCTGCCACTTCCACATGTACTGATTTAAATGAAATCCTGATGCTTTGCAGATTTCTCATGACTCCAGAGTTCCTGCAGGCCTCCTGGTGGGTCATGTGATGGTTCTGGTTCCAGGTTCTGGTTCCAGACAGACCACATGTAATCAGATGTTAGCAGAAAAAGCCGGAGGATCCCTGCAGAGTTTGGTATTTACCTGATGACAGCAGTAAGTGAGCTGTGAGGTTGATCTGTTTCTCTTCAGCGTTATTCTGAATCAAGCATCATGTTGTCGTCTCAGCATCTCCAGGTTTTCTGTAGCATTTGTGTCCAAACAGGCTCCATCAGGGTGGAGCTGATCTGAAGGATTTCCTTGTCACGGCTGAAGAATGTGAGCGATTTCTGCGCCGCGGTTGAAACAAACGCTGCAGATCTGTTGCTACCTGCTAGCAACTGCAGATGAATAACTTGACCTGTTTAGTAAACAGAAATGTTTCTGAATGTCAAACATGAACCACAAACATGAGCTCAGTCAATCTTTCAGTTACCTGAAACTCAAACAAACACACAGAAATACTCGTCTGTGTCTCTTCATGCCGTTTTCACTTAGAGATTTTATCTCTAAGTTTTGCAAACTTTGTAAATGATTCCCTCCCTTTGTGTTAGAGCTTGTTGAGCAAGGATTCAATTCTGACACATAAACATCAGGATGTTTTAAGATTCATCAACGGATCAGGATGGAGCAGAAACCGTCCCAGTCTGACCAGTGCTATGGCCCGTTATGCTGGTTCTGCTCGTCTGTCATTTTATCCTTTTCCTTCCATTTTTATTGATGAAATCATAAAAACAATACATTTATGATTTATCCCAGCAGATCTTTCAGTTTCTTATTCTACATGAATGTATCTGATCTTTACACAAATCTTCATATCTTACAAAGTTAATCTGAATAAATAAAAAGCATCTTTTAAATGAAAATGTTCTTAATTACTGGACAAAAGTAACATCTGGTGGATAAAAAACAAAGCTTTCTAAGAGTGGCCTAGTCAAAGTCTGTATATAAATCCAGTTAAGTTGATCTGGTATGACTTTAAACAACTGTTGCTGCTGAAAAACTCTGAATAGGAAGTGACTCCTGATGGCAACTGCTCTGTTGTTCTACTGGTTTCACTGGTGATTTATTTAGTTTTTAATTTTTCATCCATCACATCTCAAACATGCGTCACCAAACCTCCATGTTGCTCTTAGTCTGCTCACCTGTACAGGTAGTTAGTGATGTATAATCTCTGGTCACACAGAGCAGAGACGTTTTAACGGTGAAATGTCGGAGCTGAATGAACCAACAGGTTGGGTTCTGTGAGGTCGTGACCTCGTCACCGGAGCGCTCCGTCTGTCGTCGCAGAGGAAAGTGGTGCTGGAATAATCCAGTATTGATATTTATATTTTTGCACGCCCTGAGCCGTCTCCCTGTTCGCAGCCTGTCTGTGTTGGTTTTCTGAGCCACAGAAATCTGAAAAGCTTTTCTCACTGTCAAAACAGACACCTACACCTGGGATCGTTTCCCGATGAGCCTCAGTTCCAGCCTGTTGCCGTCACGCCCTGCAGAGCCGTGTGGCTCTGCTGCAGCTCCACCAGCATTCCCAGTTTCACAGCAGCTGTGGTGGAGTGAGTTTACTGGGAAGAGATCACGTCACATGGTGGCTCAAAAAATGTAGAAGTCGGACCTGAAATATGAAAAGTGAACATATTTGTTTGCTTAACTACATATTATGTTTTTCTTAAATCCTGGAGTCTTTAAAAAATAATACAAAGGTTTAAAAAATTAATTTTACAAGAATAAAGTCATATTATGGCTTCATTGTCGTATTACTTTATTTTTCTAATACCGACTTTAATTTCAGAAAATTCTGACTTGTATTATTAGTATGATTTTATTAAGCAGAGTTTGTTTCAGACGTGAATTCAGTGATTAAATATGTTATAAAAGCTCAGCAACACAAATTATTGTTAGTTTACACAGATAAATGAGCTAACATCAGTTTCACTGCTCACAGAATTGGCGATAGGTCACAGAAATTCAGTTTTTGAGAAAAACTTCATGATAAGTGAGGGAGTAAAACCCCAGACCCCCCACGGTGCGCCGCCCCTCCAGCTCCTGACATCTTTATTTATCTGTGGGATTAAAGCCGAATTCTCCAGGAAACACCTCCGTCCCTCCGTCCAGGCTTAAAGGTTCAAGGCGACTCTCTCTGCTCACCCCGGGGTGCGTTCTAGCCGTCAGCACTCGGGCAAGATGCAATTAGTGTCGGGGTCAGAGGTCACGGCAGGATTTAAGCCTGAGACCTGCTGGTCAGTCAACAGACCTGGGATCAAATCCCCAAGGACTCCGGGGACAGAAGTCCGCCGCTGACAGATCAGCGCCGACACAAACATGCGTCCGCAGATCTGATGTGGCGACAAGAAGCAGCTTTCAGAGCAAACTGAGGGAAGCAGAAACGGCATGGAGGATTCTGGACTCCTCAGAGAAACCGAACTGCTGCTTCTTCCTGCTTTATGCTTGAACTCATCTTCCAATCAGAGATCAAACTTTACTGTAAAGCTAAAAAACTGTGGAAAACGTCTTTCTGCACAGATTTTAGGTTTGAGGAAGAGGAGGGAACCACTCAACGGCCTGCAGTCCGGATCGAAGGTTCGGTCCTGACGGACACCAGGAGGAACGTCCCACATGTTCCCACATGTTCCCACATGTTCCCACGTTTCCAACCAGCTGTCACCGTCCACAGAAACACTTCAACAGTTCAAACACCAAATATACCTTCATATGATTTAACACGTCCAGTGGAAACCGTCTCAGCCACAGAAGCGAGCATCTACAGTCGTCTTTGCTCCGTTAAGTATTTAAGTTTTTCAAACTGCATTTTCTTTGGAATATTTCTGGAAAATATCTGGAAGTAGACATATTTGGATTTATTTCACTTTTATTTGAGATCCAAGAGTTTCTATAAAGCAAACAAAAAAATACAAACACAGAAACAAAACAAGAGATTTAACTTCATTAAATAAGATAATAAAATATGAGTTAAAAACAGTTTATTTTATTTTTTTTCCTTTATTTAACCAGGTAAACCCTGTTGAGATCTGGATCTCATTTTCAAGAGAAAAATCATTTCAGAAGGAGATTTTTTTTTAACTTAAAAAATTGAATTGTTAAAGTGAATCAAAGGTTCAGATCCTGTTTCAACTTTCTGAGCTTTTTGTTTCCAATAAACCCTGGAAATGTTTTTTACAGCTTTATTTTGGTTTCTAGAGAAAATCGTTGCAGTTTTCTGAGAATGTGACGAACACTGTTTGTTTTGCTGCACAGTGAAACAGTTGACAGCACTGCTGCCTTTCAGCAACAAGGTTGTGGGTTCAAATCCCATCCTGTAGGTCTTTTTGAACGGAGATTATTTGCTCTCCTTGGTATTCAAGCTCCCACAGTCCAGAAACAGTCTGTTAGTTTAGTTTTTCTCTTTGAATTGTCCTCAGTGTGAGAGATTGTTCTGTGTCTCCTGGCTTCTCTCTGCCTTTAGAAGAAATGATCATCGTTAATCTCTGGTGTCATTTTTTTTCCAGGTTCTGTAAACTGTGTGCTAAATCTGCCTCGGGCTCGAGGGATGATAAAGGGATTGTTTAATATGTTTAATATCTGCAGCCGCCATCAGTCATTAGTGGAGTTATTGAGCAACAAACAGATTTATTTCTTGTATCTGTGGCGTTCGCTGCAGACGGCTTCTCTCCCCTGAAGCTCATTCCTTCAACGTGGAACATTCCTGACCTGTCAGGACTTCATGCAGCATCATTCAGTCCAATCAGATCAGATCAATACCAGATTAGATCAATGCTTCCATCCTGACTGATTTATTAACTCATTCTGTTCACACTGAGCAAGTCTGTCCTCTCTTTTCATTATGCAATGTAGAAAATTACATTTTATTAGTGCAGAAACCCCTAAAGTTTCCTCTCCACATGCAGCTTCATCCTGGTGTTCCTGCAGCCACCAGGCGGGTGGAAGTCAGCGGGGCGCAGCGCCGGTGTCCATGGCTCTGCAGACTGAAAGACTCGGCATGCCGCTAAGTCCTTTTTAATACAAAACATTAATGCTAAGCTGACAAAAGCTGACAAAAGCTGTCACCAGGAGACTGGGAGGCTGCTGACCCGGAACCGGAATGAGGAAACGCTCCGACCTGAGAGCCGCTTTAAGGGCCACACATCAGCCAGGTGGGGCTCACCTGAGAGCCGCTTTAAAGATGCACTATGAAAAATAATTTTTTTACATGTTTGTTGTCACCATGTTGTGAGTTTATGAGGCAGAAAATCTGTGAAAGAAATCAAGTTTCCCTGCCTTCTCCCAGTGCTAACTAGAAAGAACCAATCAGAGCCAGGAGGAGGGTCTTATCGCTGTCAATCACTCTCTGAGTGGCAGGATAAGACCTGTCACCGTCATTGCTACACTGCAGCTAGCAGAGCCTGCCATGAATGCTAAGGCAAGCGACCGTGGCCATGGTTGACGGTGGATAAATGGTTTTCCTGTTTCTCTACCCTTAGCACATTTAGCAGCGAGTACATGAGGTTTATTGCCAGCGCTAAGCCCCTCCTCCTGGCTCTGATTGGTTGTTTTTGGTCAGGAGCGATGCATGTCATCAAATGGCAGTAGTAGCTCAGGGAGATCGATCTTTTCTCAAACTGTCGAGACATTGTGAGAGTTTTAACAAATGTGTAAAAAAACATGTTTTGTTTTTTTTAATAACTTATAAAAGATTATTTTACAGAACCCTGAGCCAACATCCAAACTGCTCTAGGTTTTCCCACAGCTTCAACCTGATTTGAAGCAACCGAATTTGGAGTATTTCTGGTGCAGGAAGTTGAATGTGAACTGAATCCGTTCAGAAAAGCGGAGCGGTCCAACATCCAGCTCGAATGACGGTTCTGAAGAAACAAATGTTTCTGCTGGTACCACAACGAAAACCCTGTTAGATCTGAACGGTTCTGGTCTTTGGGTCCAAACCAAAGTTAAACCTGTGATGATGGCGGCAGCCAACCTGCTTCATCAAGACGGATCAGAGTGAAACCAGGAGCTGGTCTCGACCCGGCAGCTGATCTCAGGTCAGAAGCTCTGAGCTTCATTAATGAACTCATGAAGTGTGTGAGAGATCAAAGCTCACGCAGCGCCGCCTGACAACACACACACAGATCCAGGCCCCTCCGTCCTGCCAGAGTCCATCAGTTAGCATCTCAGACCTCCTTACTGGTCCTCTGTTCCGCACCAGTAAGCCTTGCTGGTAGCCACCAACTGGCTGTGTGTGTGTGTGTGTGTGTGTGTGTGTGTGTGTGTGTGTGTGTGTGTGTGTGTGTGTGTGTGTGTGTGTGGGTGTGTGTGTGTGTGTGTGGGTGTGTGTTCAATGAAGTTTCACCTTTTTGTGGTTTACCTGACAGCATATGGACCTTTAATCTTTCCCTCCAGCCCAGTTCATTCCGCTTTAATCCAAATCCAGTCCGTTTGCCTAACAGTCCGGTTCAGTTCATGAAGTGTAAAACTCTGATGAAGCAAGTAAGAAAACTCTAGTTCAGCTTGGTTGAAGTGAACTCTGGTTCTGTTAGAATCCATATGTGAATACCAAGTGGACCGGAGACTGCTTCAAAAGCAGGAAGTGGACTACAGCACAGGGCATTCTGGGTAAATACAATGAAAACAAAAGCTGGAGCTTAGCGCTAGCAGGAGAAATGACTCGTGTTTTTGTTTTTTTACCAAAGACAAAAGAGAAAAACTACAATGTTTAAGGTTTCCATTTCAGTTTCCATCTGGTGAAGAAGGAAGCTGCGCTCGGTGTCTTCGGAGGTTTTTGTGTCGTTTCCTTCAGTGGTTCTTGGTACAGCGCCCCCACAGGCCAGGAGGGGAACAGGTTGCTCAAAAGGTTTGGTTGTTGGACCACAGCAGGTAAATTCTCCAGAAGCTGTTTGGACATCAGAGCTGAAACCACTCTCACTGCTCTTCATTTAATTTCTAATTAAATTTCAAAATCTAAATTAATTTTTTTTCTCAGTTTTCTGTGCATTTCTTCATTGTTTGCTTTTGTCCAGCAGCTTCAGTTCCTGCTCCAGTTTGTTGCATAAAGAGGATGAATCTCACAATGATCTCTGACCTTTGATCCAGAACGGTCCTGATGGTGGAACGACTTGCTTTGATTGGAAGCAGAAACGATTTGTTGTTTTCTGTAGGACGTAGGTTTGTTCATAAAGAACCAGACTGTGGCTTAGGAAAGGAAAATCATTCAAATCAAACAATTATCTTAAATTGCAACTATTTGGTCAAAGATTTCTGAAATCCTGAAAGAACAAGTGAATCGTTTTTTCTTTGGTTGCAGCAGCACCGGTTCTCTCAGTTTGTCTTTCTCCTGTTGTGTCTCCGCTCCGTCTGCAGGACTCCCGTCTGTCCCGTCTGTCCCCTCTGTCCCGTCTGTCCCTCTGTCCCGTCTGTCCCTCTGTCCCGTCTGTCCCCTCTGTCCCGTCTGTCCCCTCTGTCCCGTCTGTCCCGTCTGTCCCCTCTGTCCCTCTGTCCCGTCTGTCCCGTCTGTCCCGTCTGTCCCCTCTGTCCCTCTGTCCCCTCTGTCCCGTCTGTCCCGTCTGTCCCGTCTGTCCCCTCTGTCCCGTCTGTCCCTCTGTCCCGTCTGTCCCTCTGTCCCGTCTGTCCCTCTGTCCCGTCTGTCCCCTCTGTCCCGTCTGTCCCCTCTGTCCCGTCTGTCCCGTCTGTCCCTCTGTCTCAGAGCGATGACAGCGCTGAGGAGTTTGGTGCTGCTGCAGCTTCGTGATGAGCTGCAGCTTGTTTCCACAACACATCAGTGATCATCAGCAGCATTTCACTTCCTTCTTTGACATCCAGCAGCTCAACGAGTTCGAGTCTCTCAGGCTCCAATCAGGGACGTGATGAGTTAACGAGAACTACAACAAACAGACAACAGCTGCTGGAAGTCTCTGGGTCTGAAGTCGGATCGGAACCGTCTGGAAGGAAATCTGCTCTTCGTCCTCAGCTTCACATGGAGAAACTTTCTCCTGCTGATATTTCTGCAGGTTTTTATTAGATTTATTCAGCCGTGTTTTTTACAGGATTTACTCCGTATCTGTTTCTGTAGCATCATCATCAAAACTACTATTCTGCTCTCTGCCTCTCTCACAGGATGTTTCGTTTCCTGGTTGGGGTCGTTAGCTGCGTTTCCACTAATGAAGAAAAAACACAATTTCACAATTGCTGTGTTTCCATTGCACATGAAAAGCTATTTAAATCACATGTGAATCAGTTTGTTCATTCATTCATTTTCTGTCATCTTCATCATCGTCTGGTTGTTCATCACAACTCGTGTGATGCGGGAAAAAAAATTTCTTTTGCAGATTTTTAAACTAAACCAATTTCAGTTCCACTAAAAAAAACACGTCATTTATTGAAGAACGACTTTTACAAAACTGCCGAGTTTCCATTCAGCACATTTATTTTCATCATTTCAATTTGTGCCGTTTTATGGTGAACGTAGTTTCAGCTCTTGGTGCCATTAGCTTTGGTGTAGATTCTTTTTTGTTGTTACTCATAGAAAGTTCTCCTGACCCAGAGATACACTGAGTCACTGATGGAGTTTCTATAGAAGGTACCACTTCAACGTATCATTTTGGACCGGAAACGTTTCAGACAAACTTGGATAAAACGATCCCAGCTGGACTTTGAAGGTGGTCAGTGAATCCTGAATCCGTCTACAGAGATTAAATCAGGATTTGGATCCACTTGGATGGTTTTGACAGCAGTTCTTAGACGTTCTCTGGTTCTTTAGCCCCTAAAAGAGATCAAATCAGCATCAAGATGGAGGCATGCTTCTCTTTCCCACGGATCTACCCTCTGAGTCTGTTATTTGGATGTAAAAAGTTTTTCTGCTCAGATTCTGAACCACTTCAGTCGTTTTTTCCGACGTTTATCCATCTGAAATAAAAGCTCAAATTGTTTTTATTTGAGAAACTTCATGAGTCTCTCTGTTCTCCTCATCAATCTGCAACATGTTGTTCTCAGCAGCGGCTCCATCCACCGACCCGTCCATCCATTCATTGTTCGGAGACGCACATCGTGGACTAATCCGTCACCCGGTGCTGCCCTGTTCCCTCGTTCACCCGTCCCGTTTGTGCACAAGAAGAATACACTCCTCCTCCCTCTGTTTTTCTTTCCCACTCTGTTTCTTCTGCTGTGGGGTGAACGGCGGGTCAGCCCTATTAGCCTTTTTTCACTGCCAAACAAGACCGGCTTTTATTTCATCCACAGAGGAAGAACCTCACAAGCCCGGCGCGCAGCGCCACTCGTACACCAGCAGGTTCTGTGACTCGCTTTGATCCTCTGTCATTCATCAGATTTTTCCATGTAGGTTGTAGGAACCAGGGCCACCAAAGAAGAAGAAGAATTACTTTATTTCGCAGTTACAGCAAGAATTTTTTATACACAGATTAACACACACACGATGGGAGCTGCGTCTGCAGGCAGCCAGCTGAGCCGGCGCCATTTTTTTGAAGGAAGACATGCGGCAAAGGTCGTCAGGACCGGGAGTCGAACCCGCAACGTCCGCGGGTCTAAGGCCTCCAAATGTGGGGCATGCTAACCCCCTGCACCACCACAGCACGCCCCTGTGGTGCTGGTTACCTGCAGGGTATTTCAGATTCGGTTCTTCTCTAATCCTGATTGTCTGTCTGTGACAGTAATCAAAAGTCTCAGCTCTTTGTCTCAGAGAGACCTCCACAGTTGTTTTTGGACTTGGGTCAAGTTTCTGCCAGTCCAATTTGAGATCTCTGACTTTTACATGGAAACGTCCTTTAGCCCTTCAGGACCCGGGACGGTTCGGCCGCCGTTAGCCGTGTTGTACTCCGGTCCTGGTTGTGTTCACACTGAGCAGAATCAAAAGCAGGCAGGGATCGTCGTATGAAGAACACATTCCTGCCAATGCCGGCTGAGGCCATCTTCTCAGAACCTGGTTGGGTCCTGGCTGTCCCGTCCAGCTCCTTCTGTTCCCTCGTTAGAACGAGGACAGAGGGAGGTGAACTGGACGGGAATGTTATCAGAGTGTTCCTCTGGTTGGCCGGTGGACTGAGGCCTCAGGGAAGCTGATTAGTTTACCTCTGCTTTAGCTTTAATCAAATCAATCCAAACAAATTCTCATCCGAGTGTCAGCTCTGACCTGGACTCGCCTCTGGTGCAGCAGAACCTCAGCAGTTTCTTGTCGTACTTCCTCCCGATCATGAAGCCCTGGTTCATAGAGTCCTGCCAGCTTCTGATCGCTTCAGCTGGAGAAATATTCCCTGATTTCAGCTCTATGGCTTAAGTGATGCTTCTAATTCCAGCCTCCAGTGCAGAGAGCAGAGTCATCCTCCAATCAGCATCAGAGTCTTGAGACATTGGATTATGCACAAGCAGCATTGAAATGCAATTAACTTTTTTTGATCTACAGAGAACAGAAATGTCCAAAAGTCTGTGAGCTGTTCACTACATGGTGGAGATGTTTCGTTGTCTAGAACCGAAGTCTGCAGGACAAAATCCCTGAAGGAACAACAGGTGGAACCATGAAGGCAGCAGAAGAGGCTCCAATTCATGTAGACGCAGCAAAACTGAACAATAACAGACTGGAAAAATCACACTGCTCTGATGAATGTTTGGTTTAATATCCATATGATGAACGTTTGGCAGAAACAGCATGAAAGCATCAACATGTTTACGTTGAAGTGGCATTATCTCACTGTAACTCAAGTAAAGAGCACACGTTAAAGAGAAAAGCCCAGCATTAATTACCATTTGGTGATGAATCTACGGCTATAGAGCTTACATAACCCTGAGGGCTCAGATCAGGACAGATTGAGGTGCATTATGGGATGCAGCAGCTGAACGAGGACAGAGAGAGGTCAGCTGGACGGGAATGTTATCAGAGTGTTCCTCTGGTTGGCCGGCGGACCGAGGTCTGGAGGTCACATTCTGACTGAAACACTTCCAGGTCCAGAAAAATAATATGTTCATACGCCGTCATCCACAAGGAGCCTGACTATAGGAGGAACGAACTGTTCTCTTTATTCTAAATCTCAAAACAGAAGTTGTTTGTGATTTTACTGGAAGAAAAAAATGATCAGCTTAAAGAGAAAATGGAGCCTAAAATGATTCATTATCTGTAAATACAGATCATGCTGTTATCCAAACCCCATGTTCAGTTAGACTGACATAATTACAATAATGATAATTAAGTTGTTTACGCTCACAGTTTTAATTAGGTGTAAAGAAACTTAAAAGGAAATAAATATTATATATTTGTTTTTTCAGATTGCTTCATATTTATTGTTGGTAAATATTTATTAAAAGCCTGGCAGTAAATCTGCAGCAGCAAAACTTTAGTTTAACAAACAGGGAAACAAAATCATTTGAAGAAAATATCGTTTTAAACAGAATTTATGATGCAGCAAATATTTCTGCAGAAGCTGAAGATTTTCTTAAAATGTAAACTTATTAAATGTTTTCAGTTTCTCTGAACCTTTTTGTCTTGGTTATGATAGTTAAGCCCATTTCTGCATTTAACCACAGTTATGTTTGTTGAGCTGTTGGTTTGGTTTCCTTGGACTGTAACTGAACCTGTGAACTTTGACCCAATGAGCTTTTCAACAACAAACAGTCCAGGTGGATCTGGTATGAAACAAACCATGAAGATTTAGAAAAGCACAGTGGAGGATCTGTGATCCTGTGGGCCTTGTTCTTTTCTAAAGGTCAAGCGAACCTTGTTGGTTCTGCCATCGTTGACTCTTTGAAATATCAGAACATTTGAATTAAAAACTGGTCATAATTGGGTCTTTCTGCAGAATACTTTTTTTCTGAACATCTGATCAAATCAACCTGGAGAAGGTTCAGCTGATTGACTAACATATTTCTGTTCATTGTTTTCTGGTTTCCAGACCAAAGTTCCCTTCTGAGTTCGTACCCCTCCAGTAATCGGTGTGGATGATGCTCCATGGTTTTAAACCTCAGCTCCTGTCAAATTACTGGAAAATCTGAAAAGAAAATCTTCCTGCCCCCCTGCTGTGTGCAGCGACTCTGAGGGAGAACCAAGCTGTGCCCGGTCGTTTCCTCTGGTCTGGGCCTCTGGTTGCTCCTGCTCAACAATCCTCTGCTTGTGAAGGTTTGTGGCTGCAGAGTCGGCTCAAGCTGGAGGTGGACTCTGATTAGACCACGTCCTGCTGCCGTCATTAGGACGCGGTGAGGAGACCCAGCCTAATGGGGGAGACACATCGCCCCTAATTGCCTCAATTTGGGTGAAGCCTTGTGACAGCTAGCTGGTGAGGAAGGGCACAAACAAGGTCAATTGTCCTGCGCCTGAATGCTAAACTCATTTCTGATGTGTTTCTGATTGACCGAGTAGACACTAATGAACAAGGAAGGGTCATTATTGCAGAGTTCAGGGAGTACGGAAGCACATGGAGCCCGTTTTTCTGCTTCGGTGGGCCGACCTCTGAGGACGAAATCATATCATTTCAGATTACGTTACTCCAACGTCAGTCTGTGTCACTTGGAAAATGACGAGTTCTTCCCATGACCTTCTGTCTCCTTCTCAGGCCTTCTCGGTCAGAAACCAGCAGAAACTTCCAGATGAGATGTTTTCTTCAGTAAAACCAGGATTCATGGGTGGAAACGGATCCCAAACTTTCCCTCACGTTTGAAACAACTGGTTGGATCTTCTGCTTTTCTAAACGGGAACAACAGGGAAGGTTTTCCCTGAACCAATCAGAGCGTTCGCTCATTCATCTCCAGAACCGGCTGATACCAACCCGGTTCTGGAGAAACTCTAAATGTCACCTGGTTACTGGACAGGAGTGGCACAACCAGAACCAACACCAGCTCATTGCAGCAGGGGTCGGCGACCTTTACTCCAGCTAAATAAAACTCACTTAGACAAATATCTACTATAGGAAAGCTTTTATTTTGAAAGAACCAGCATTTTATGTCTTTTAGAATTGAAAATAAAAGCCAGAAGTGAAGATGGATCTTATTTTTTCTGTGGGATGGAAAATGATGTAAAAATAGTAAAAAGGCAGAAAGACCTTATAAACAACAGAATAAATAAAATATTAGTTTAATACAAATATGCAAATATTGTAGGAATAAACTGAAAAACTTAAAAACCTGCATTTGTTATAATATCCTAATTTACAACATTAGCTTGTTTTTATTATTATTATTATTTTTAGTCAAGGTTATAAAGAACAAGAGTAGAAGGTCCAAAGATGGTTCTGTTCTGTTCAGTAAATATAGCAGAACTTCTGGACCTTCAATTTCATTTTGACTGATGTCAACATTTTTTTAAGTCACCTTGTTTTTTCTTTGCATTCTTTCCATAACATACAAAACTTTGATTTACAATCATTTCAGATTATTTTTCAAGAAAAGATCAGAAAATCTTCCAAATGTTTTTCTTTTTTGTAATATTTCAACCTTACATTTTCCATGTTGATGTTATAAACCAGCTGAGAGAAGAAAGGAGACGAAGTGGAGAAAGCCGAGTGGGGTGTGTGTGTGTGTGTGTGTGGGAGGGGGCGGGGGGTGAAAGGAATATGGGTAGAAAAAATTAACTACTAATAAACTTTTCAACACAAAAATGTTTACATTAATTTCACATATTTACAAGAATTTTTTATATATTTTTCCATAAAAAGTTGTAAAAGTACAAGAAAAAATGTCATACTTGTATGATTAAATGCATAAATGTATTAAACACAAAGTGTAATCGTCGTCCAGGCTGAGGATAAAACTTACAATTTAGATTCAAACCTTAAAGGATTTTAGTTTTATAGATTTTTTCCTGAAAAATGTAGGAAATTTTTCTTACAAATTTCTGACTTTACAAAGTCAGAGTAGTCTTGATGCTGCAAATTTATGAATTTAATTATTTAAAATTTAAATATCCAACTTTAATCTTATCCGTTGATCTAGTTATAATTAGACAATAGATTTTAATTACTAGTATTATTTATTTACTTACCAACAATTATAATTTTATGTCTGGTTTGATTTTTTTTTTATAATTTATTGTCAGATTTAGAGATTAAATGTTTATAAAGCACTTTGTGTTACACTGCATTATATTATTTTATGCATAAATAAGTAAACTATATTAACTATTAATACAAAGTTCAATTAGACAAAACTTCTTCTTCTTCTTTAACTTTTTAGATTAGTTGTAATTACCAAGATTATTTCTATTTGCCAGCATTTTTTGTGATTTAGAGAAAAAATGTGTGAATAGTTTTATTTGGTGAATAAAAATTTATGGTATCAATTGAATATGTTCAATAAGAAAATCCAAGAAGTTTAACATTTATCTACTTTACCAACAGGTTGTTATGTTATGTTATGTTATGTTATATTATGTTATGTTTTGTTATGTTATGTTATATTATGTTATATTATGTTATGTTATGTTATGTTTTGTTATGTTATATTATGTTATGTTTTGTTATGTTATATTATGTTATGTTTTGTTATGTTATGTTATGTTATGTTATATTATGTTATATTATGTTATGTTATGTTATATTATATTATGTTATGTTATGTTATGTTATATTATGTTATATTATGTTATGTTATGTTATATTATATTATGTTATGTTATGTTATGTTATATTATGTTATATTATGTTATATTATGTTATGTTATGTTATATTATGTTATGTTATGTTATATTATGTTTTGTTATATTATATTATGTTATGTTATGTTATGTTATATTATGTTATATTATGTTATATTATGTTTTGTTATGTTATATTATGTTATGTTATGTTTTGTTATGTTATGTTATGTTATATTATGTTATGTTATGTTATATTATGTTATATTATGTTATGTTATGTTATGTTATATTATGTTATATTATGTTATGTTATGTTATGTTTTGTTATGTTATATTATGTTATATTATGTTATGTTTTGTTATGTTATGTTATGTTATGTTATGTTATATTATGTTATATTATGTTATGTTATATTATATTATGTTATGTTATGTTATGTTATATTATGTTATATTATGTTATGTTATGTTATATTATATTATGTTATGTTATGTTATGTTATATTATGTTATATTATGTTATATTATGTTATGTTATGTTATATTATGTTATGTTATGTTATATTATGTTATGTTATGTTATATTATGTTATGTTATGTTATATTATATTATGTTATGTTATGTTATGTTATATTATGTTATGTTTTGTTATGTTTTGTTATGTTATGTTATGTTATGTTATGTTATGTTATGTTATATTATATTATGTTATGTTATGTTATGTTATATTATGTTATATTATGTTATGTTATGTTATGTTTTGTTATGTTATGTTATGTTATGTTATGTTATGTTATATTATGTTATATTATGTTATATTATGTTATGTTATGTTATATTATGTTATATTATGTTATATTATGTTATGTTATATTATGTTATGTTATGTTATATTATTTTATGTTTTGTTATGTTATGTTTTGTTATGTTATGTTATATTATGTTATGTTATATTATGTTATATTATGTTATGTTATTTTATGTTTTGTTATGTTATGTTATGTTATATTATGTTATATTATGTTATGTTATTTTATGTTTTGTTATGTTATGTTATGTTATATTATGTTATATTATGTTATATTATGTTATATTATGTTATGTTATATTATGTTATGTTATGTTATATTATTTTATGTTTTGTTATGTTATGTTTTGTTATGTTATGTTATATTATGTTATGTTATGTTATGTTATATTATGTTATGTTATGTTATGTTATATTATGTTATATTATGTTATGTTATGTTATGTTATATTATGTTATATTATTTTATGTTTTGTTATGTTATGTTATGTTATGTTATGTTATATTATGTTATATTATGTTATGTTATGTTATGTTATATTATTTTATGTTTTGTTATGTTATGTTATGTTATGTTATGTTATATTATGTTATATTATGTTATGTTATGTTATATTATATTATGTTATGTTATGTTATGTTATGTTATATTATGTTATGTTATGTTATATTATGTTATATTATGTTATGTTATGTTATATTATGTTATGTTATGTTATGTTATGTTATATTATGTTATGTTATGTTATGTTATATTATGTTATATTATGTTATATTATGTTATGTTATATTATATTATGTTATATTATGTTATGTTATATTATGTTATATTATGTTATGTTATGTTATATTATGTTATGTTATGTTATGTTATGTTATATTATGTTATATTATTTTATGTTTTGTTATGTTATGTTATGTTATGTTATGTTATATTATGTTATATTATGTTATGTTATGTTATGTTATATTATTTTATGTTTTGTTATGTTATGTTATGTTATATTATGTTATATTATGTTATGTTATGTTATGTTATATTATGTTATATTATTTTATGTTTTGTTATGTTATGTTATGTTATGTTATGTTATATTATGTTATATTATGTTATGTTATGTTATGTTATATTATTTTATGTTTTGTTATGTTATGTTATGTTATGTTATGTTATATTATGTTATATTATGTTATGTTATGTTATATTATATTATGTTATGTTATGTTATGTTATGTTATATTATGTTATGTTATGTTATATTATGTTATATTATGTTATGTTATGTTATATTATGTTATGTTATGTTATGTTATGTTATATTATGTTATGTTATGTTATGTTATATTATGTTATATTATGTTATATTATGTTATGTTATATTATATTATGTTATATTATGTTATGTTATATTATGTTATATTATGTTATGTTATGTTATATTATGTTATGTTATGTTATGTTTTGTTATGTTATATTATGTTATGTTATATTATGTTATGTTATGTTATGTTATATTATGTTATGTTATGTTATGTTATATTATGTTATGTTATGTTATGTTATATTATGTTATGTTATGTTATGTTATGTTATGTTATGTTATATTATGTTATGTTATGTTATGTTATATTATGTTATGTTATGTTATGTTATATTATGTTATGTTATGTTATGTTATGTTATGTTATGTTATGTTATGTTATTTTATGTTTTGTTATGTTATGTTATGTTATGTTATATTATGTTATATTATGTTATGTTATGTTACGTTATGTTATATTATATTATGTTATGTTATGTTATGTTATGTTATATTATGTTATATTATGTTATGTTATGTTATGTTATATTATGTTATATTATGTTATGTTATGTTATGTTATATTATGTTATGTTATATTATATTATGTTATGTTATATTATATTATATTATGTTATGTTATGTTATATTATATTATGTTATGTTATATTATATTATATTATGTTATGTTATGTTATATTATGTTATGTTATGTTATATTATGTTTTGTTATGTTATGTTATATTATATTATGTTATGTTATGTTATATTATGTTATATTATGTTATGTTATATTATGTTATATTATGTTATGTTATGTTATGTTATATTATGTTATGTTATATTATATTGTGTTATATTATGTTTTGCTATGTTATGTTATGTTATGTTATGTTATATTATGTTTTGTTATGTTATGTTATATTATATTATGTTATGTTATGTTATATTATGTTTTGTTATGTTATGTTATATTATATTATGTTATGTTATGTTATATTATGTTATATTATGTTATATTATGTTATGTTATGTTATGTTATATTATGTTATATTATGTTATGTTATATTATATTATGTTATATTATGTTATATTATGTTATATTATTTTATGTTTTGTTATGTTATGTTATGTTATATTATGTTATATTATGTTATGTTATGTTATATTATATTATGTTATGTTATATTATATTATATTATGTTATGTTATGTTATATTATGTTATGTTATGTTATATTATGTTTTGTTATGTTATGTTATATTATATTATGTTATGTTATGTTATATTATGTTATATTATGTTGTGTTATATTATGTTATATTATGTTATATTATGTTATGTTATATTATGTTATATTATGTTATATTATGTTATATTATGTTATATTATGTTATGTTATATTATGTTATATTATGTTATATTATGTTATGTTATATTATATTATGTTATATTATGTTATATTATGTTATATTATTTTATGTTTTGTTATGTTATATTATGTTATATTATGTTATGTTATGTTATGTTATATTATGTTATGTTATGTTATGTTATATTATATTATGTTATGTTATGTTATGTTATATTATTTTATATTATGTTATGTTATGTTATATTATGTTATGTTATATTATATTATGTTATATTATGTTATGTTATATTATGTTATATTATGTTATGTTATGTTATGTTATGTTATGTTATATTATATTATGTTATGTTATGTTATGTTATATTATATTATGTTATGTTATGTTATGTTATATTATGTTATGTTATGTATATATTATGTTATGTTATGTTATGTTATATTATGTTATATTATGTTATGTTATGTTATGTTATGTTATATTATGTTATATTATGTTATGTTATGTTATGTTATATTATGTTATGTTATGTTATATTATATTATGTTATGTTATGTTATATTATGTTATATTATGTTATGTTATGTTATGTTATATTATGTTATGTTATGTTATATTATATTATGTTATGTTATGTTATGTTATATTATGTTATATTATGTTATATTATGTTATGTTATGTTATGTTATGTTATATTATGTTATATTATGTTATGTTATGTTATGTTATATTATGTTATGTTATGTTATATTATATTATGTTATGTTATGTTATGTTATATTATGTTATATTATGTTATGTTATGTTATATTATGTTATGTTATGTTATATTATGTTATATTATGTTATATTATGTTATGTTATGTTATATTATGTTATGTTATGTTATATTATATTATGTTATGTTATGTTATGTTATATTATATTATGTTATGTTATGTTATGTTTCAGTGTTTTGGGCTAATCTTCCATTAATCTTCACCAAAAATACAACTTTATTACATTTTACAAAGGAAAACTTACATTTTCAAAAAATGCGAAATGTTCCTTTTATGGTTGGTTTAAATTTATAATCATACAACAGTAATAACCTTGTAAACATTCAATGCATATTATTATTAAACATATGTTTTCTGACTTTTTGGTAAATCATAAAGCATAAAATAAAGCATGTAATAGTTTATCTGTAAAATGTGAAGAGCGGAGCTGTGAGGTCAGAGAGAGACGTGATTTAACGACGGGACGTTGGGTCAGCGGCGTTTTGTTCCTCGCTGCCCTTTTCCACTCTGGAACACCGCCGGTGGCACATTCAACCGCTGAAGCTGCCAGCCAATCGCCTCGTCTCGTCTGCCCTGTCACCCTGCATCATAGGGGTCAAAGGGCGCTGCGCCTCCCAGTTAATGAGCCGGTGGGCTCCTACGTTCCCCCCAGCTCAGTGAACTCCCAGAATGCAGTGGGAGTTGGGGATGAAGCAGAAAAAGCAGGAGGAAGGTAGCAGCTCCGGCGATGTGCAGAGTTTACGTCGGACCCTGAAAGCCGGAGGTCCACCTTCAAACACGCAGGAGTTTAGTTAGAGAAAAATGCCGCCAGTTTCCCTCGGTGCTAACTGTTCACCCTTGTAATCAGATCATGCTTGCTGAGGGGTCAGGAACAAAGACATGCAAATTGTAATTAAATGTGCAGCGCTGGGCCGGAGCCCGTTTGATCGCTGAGCCCTTTCATGCCCCCTAATCACTGCTGACAGCCCCTTCCAACAGATTCTGTGACAAACTTCTCGATTCAACTGAGGGGGATTTTTGAACTTTGCTTGTTCCTGTGGCCTTGGCTCCAGGTCTGTCAAACAATCCAAATCAATGACCCAATTGACCACTGGGCCCCTTGTTGATAACCTCAATGAGCTCTATGTTGCCATTCATTGTGTCATAGGGCTACATGCCCGCAGCATTTTATGGTAATTAAACACTCGTTTGGTTCTGAGCCCGAACACAAACACTGGAGGTCCAGAAATCACGGGGCGGCTCCGGGGGGATGCAGGTGCAGCGAGAGGACAGAGAGATGCTCCGACCGCGGGACTTTCCCACCAACATGGCCCCGCGCCACTGGCACACTCATTAGGTCATTAGAATAACGAAGGGGGCATTTTTTTGTTTTATTAAAAAACTCATTATTCCCACAACAAAAGGCACGTACTGACCTCATTGGTGCCCCTGTTATCTGAATATCCCTTTATAAAATGGAGCGTCTAATTGCAACTCGGCGCCTCGCAGCTTTCCCTCCGTCCGACCCGCCGGTTTCCGCTCTACGAAGAGTGAAAGGAGAGCTAAAGAGGATTGGCCCTCGGGGGCCACTGACCTAATGGGAAACCGGCTTGAGTTCCTGCCGCTGCAGGTGTGACCCCTCGGAGACCTTTTCACCTCCGTCTGCAGCCCAAAAGCTTTTCTATGAGAAGCACAGAAAATCACATTTAATTTAAAACCACATCCAGACCCAATCCAATGGTAGATAAACAGCAGGTTTTTATTACTATGATGATGAATTTAATCATATAGAAATCCCTAATTTGATCTTGTTTAAATGACATATCAGTGACTGGATCGCCATCTTTGATTGTCGGCTTTTACTGGTCAATGATTTAATAAAGAATCAGAATATGTTTTTGTTTCAGAGATTAGAGAGGTTGGCAGCTTATGTGGCCTTACGGAGGATTTATGAAGCAGAATGTGGGATGTTGCAGAGATCCAGCCTCTGACCAGCCTGGTCTCTAACTCTAAGAGTCAGTGGATGTCCATCGATGTTCTCCATCTAATCTGAGTTCAACTGAACCGTCAGTTTGAAGATGTTCAAACTGGAGGAGACAAAAACAACTAGAGGAGGTTTTACAAAGTTTTCACTCAGGAGGCTGGATGTAGAAAACCAGAAATCACCTTCATCCACTTCTGTGTTTGTGTTGTCTATCCCCTCATATTCCAATAAAGCCATGTTAGAAATATTTTTTAAATAAGTTGGAGTCTAAGAATAGATGGAAAATAAGCAAAAGAAATGAAGCAGATTCAAGAAAACTGTAAATATCTTAAATGAAATGATTTCAAATGGATGAAAATGCAATAATTGCTGCTAATTCATTGCATTACACATCAGGAATCGTCCATTACTGCCTGAATTAGAGTTTGAACTCTCAGTGGACGCCTTAAACCTGCAGAGGTTTAAAACTGACTAACTGGAAGGAAACAGTCAGGATAGAGTGATGAGTGGAAGAGGAGAAGAGACTGAACTGAAAGAAGAAAGAGTTCAGTAGGAGAGATGAGTGATCCAGTCATCAAGATGCTCCCAGACATCCCACAGGACAGGAAACGGCGTGTTGACCAGCAGTCACTTCTTCCTCTTCCTCCTGGTTCTCTCTGCTCTTCATCCTCAGAGAAACTGAAACTCTCTCTGACCGTAACGGTCCAGCAGTTGGTTCTTTCAGCTGATGCAGGAAAGCGTCACATCAGATTCTCTGGTTTCATCTTTTCCTTACATCAGAAATGAAACCTGATCAGCATCAGAGGGGAAAGTTAGAGCAAGTCTTAGACACGGACTGAGTGATGACAGCTGCCACGTTTTGTTCCTGCTGACCTGGAACCAGAACCTGAGGCCATTCTGAAGGTCCTGACTTGGATTTTGGGTTAAAACTCGAAGCTTGACTTTCGACTTGGATTGATGTGAATAAAGCTTGAATTAGACGTTAGTCCTCAGACTTCATCACCAAAGACTCGAGACCTGACTTGGATTAGCATTCTAAGGAGTTGAGACTTGACTGTAGGTGAAACATTTGACTTGGATTTGCCCCTCAAAGACTTGACACTTGATGACTTGTAATTTGTTTTGGACTAGACTCAAGAGACTTTGACACGACTCGTTTTTAAGACTCGAAACTTCACTTGGACTTTCCTTTCTAAGCCTTAAGACTTCAGTCTTTTGCAGGTAAAGACCAGGATCTGAAACAGACTTGATTATCAAAGTCTTGACACTTGACTTGTCCCTAAACGACTTCCAACCTGACCTGTTGAGAAAGACTGGAGATGTGACTTGGGAAAATGACTTGTAAACAACCAAGGTGTTGATGAGCAGATCCATCACAAGCCTCCACCTGTGCCGAGTTCATTAAGCGTTGTGAAAACATCCGTCAGGTTTCCCCTCATCCGCTCCATGCCAGGCAGCTCTCCTTTGCCCTGACCTCCCTGCCTCCTGCTGGGGCATCTCAGAGGCCCTCAGGGGCCCCACTGGGCTCCTTCTTCCTCTCCGGCCCCGCCTCTTCAGGAAAGACCTCAGACTGCTTCCCCGGCCCCATGTCGGCCCCACCTCTTCAGGAAAGACCTCAGACTGCTTCCCCGGCCCCATGTCGGCCCCGCTCCTCGTCCTTCACAGGCCTCGGAAATACCTGAGGCCCCCGGGCGAGGGACCCTGCCGCCGCCGGGGCCTTCACACGCCGTTTAAATCAGCGTGGAGACAGAGATCTGCAGCCAGCTGAGGTTAGCAGTTCAGCTCTCCAGTTTGTCTTAATTAGATCAGAAGAGCTCAAACCAAGACGTGGCGACTTGTCGTTTCTCTCAGAAGAAACTATTATTCTAGTAACGCCACAAACTGAGAACAAAGATATTTTTGTTCAGTGAGCTGGAAAACAACAAGAACTGTGTAAAAATTAAGAAAAAGGAGCAGAACATCTCCCAGGACCTGCTCTGAACTTTCATTCATCATAGATTAGCAGCAGAACAGTGAAGGAGTGTTAAAGCAGGTCCTCTGGCTCCACCTTCTGGCAGCAGCTGCGCACTGCATCCTGCTGGTGTTCTCGTTCCTACCAAGCAAACCAACTTCTCTCTTATCTACAGACCGCTGCACACTTCTCACATTCTCCAAATCTAACTTTGGAAACAAACAAAAGAACAAAAGAACGCAGCAGAGAGGGCAGAAAACAAACGAGGAGCAACTGGAGTAAAACGATCAAGACTGAGGAGGAAAAGATAGAAACTAATAGAAGATCTGAATCTAAGTTCCTTTGGATGAAAACTTTTATCCTATTTAACAGGTTTCTTCCTGTTAAATGAGTTTTTACTCTCTACTGTCGCCACATGTATTCTCGGTTTGAGGGATTGATGTAAAATCACAAGCGCTTGTCAGCTGTCGCCCCCTGCTGGTCCAGGAGGAGTTAGTGCTGCTGGGTTTCCTTTGATAGAAACTTTTTAAACTACTTTGACTAATTAATTACTGTACTGTTTGTGATTGCATTGAAATGACTTTTGTGTTGTATTAATAAACATAATTTAATTCATGTTTTAGTTGGGCAACATTTACAATTACCGTATTTTCCGCACTATAAGTTGCATCTAAAAACCTTCAATTTTCTCAAAAGCCGACAGTGCGCCTTATAATCCGGTTCGCCTTATAATCCGGTTCGCCTTATAATCCGGTTCGCCTTATAATCCGGTTCGCCTTATAATCCGGTTCGCCTTATAATCCGGTGCGCCTTATAATCCGGTTCGCCTTATAATCCGGTGCGCCTTATAATCCGGTTCGCCTTATAATCCGGTTCGCCTTATAATCCGGTGCGCCTTATAATCCGGTTCGCCTTATAATCCGGTTCGCCTTATAATCCGGTGCGCCTTATAATCCGGTTCGCCTTATAATCCGGTTCGCCTTATAATCCGGTGCGCCTTATAATCCGGTTCGCCTTATAATCCGGTGCGCCTTATAATCCGGTTCGCCTTATAATCCGGTTCGCCTTATAATCCGGTGCGCCTTATAATCCGGTTCGCCTTATAATCCGGTTCGCCTTATAATCCGGTTCGCCTTATAATCCGGTGCGCCTTATAATCCGGTTCGCCTTATAATCCGGTTCGCCTTATAATCCGGTTCGCCTTATAATCCGGTGCGCCTTATAATCCGGTTCGCCTTATAATCCGGTTCGCCTTATAATCCGGTTCGCCTTATAATCCGGTTCGCCTTATAATCCGGTTCGCCTTATAATCCGGTGCGCCTTATAATCCGGTTCGCCTTATAATCCGGTTCGCCTTATAATCCGGTGCGCCTTATAATCCGGTGCTCCTTATAACCCACTGCGCCTTATATATGGACCAATGTTGAGCCACAACTGGTCTCACAACTACGGTAAGCAGCCACCGACTTCATTTCTCCCGTAGAAGAAGAAGCGCGCGGTGCATGCTGGGTTTTGTGTAAAGACCCCAAAATGGCTCCTATTAAGAGACAAGCTTACTACGCAGAGTCTAAGCTCCAGGCGATCAGTGACGCAGTAGAAACACGGGAACAGAGCAGCAGCAGAGAATTTAACATGAACCAATCAATGGTTATAGTGGAAGTGGATATATTGTGATTTGATTTACTGTAACAGCATCAGACTGTTTTTTACATGTTTATTGATTCGAGGAAAAGTTCCCCTCCACTATATGTTACACCTTGCTGTTGTTAAAAGATAAATTGTGTCACCAAATACCACGTCACTGACTTTACCTCAGGAAAATAATAAAACAGTTTTTTATTCATTTTGGGAATGAACTGAGTTTTCAGAACGCTGGTTTGTAATCTATGAATAAAGTCTGACTGACCTATCAGACTGTTTTGTTGACATTCCCTTTAGCGCAGCTCCATCTAGTGGATGCATAACGTAACTCCAGCTTCTACTGTAGCATCTATTCTATGCGCCTTATAATGCAGAAAATACGGTACTAAACCGAAGACAGCAGAATGTTGTTAACTTTATTTATCAAGGTGGAATGAAGTATGTTGTGAACCCAAGTGGGAATGTTGGTGGTCATAATGTTTTGGCTGATAGAGGCCAGTCCAGTCAGATTGCTTAGATATTTATTTACACATCAGACTAGCGGCGTCATATGAAAAAGAACATTTTTACAGTTTATTTACATCAACTGTAAGGCATTATGGGAAAATACACTGAAGTGAAACAGAGAAGCTAAATAAACAAACAATAAAATATAAAACAGCTGAAAAGTTTAAATAATAAAACATGTTGATGGAATAAGTTTAGTTTGAAGTCGACGTGGGAGAGAAAGTGGATTCTGTTAGTGAAACACAAGCAGAGACCAGAACCGGGACCAGAACCGAGGGAAACTAATCTGGGTCCGGATCGGTTATTTTCCAATCTTTGTAGTTTTTAATCCATTTTAGTTTCATTTGAATAATTTAATAATTTACAGCGTTGAGGATCAGGAAGCAGTTTAATACTTTAAGCGTCGGAGCGTCTGCTGCCGGTACCGAAGGTCCGTCTGGTCGGGTTAGTGTTGATCCGGAACCAACACGGAGCGGGTCGATCCAGATTCTGATCGGTAAAGATTCACACTTTGGTCGAGTTTTACTTTGAAAGAACCACTTCCTGCCTGAAGCTTCTAGTGTTGAACAACCAGGTTCTGGGTTCTTTACCTCCAAACGGAACCAGAACCAGAACCACCGACATGTTCCTGGAAACATTGACTCTTCCTCTGATGCTCACCAGGTGTGAAAAGGTCAAAGGTCAACATGTGATGATGTGATTTATCTGGTTCAGAACCAGAACCAGTAGGAGTGTTTGGACTTCCTCTGCAGCTCGGTGGGAATGTTGGAAACCAGCATCAATGTGCTGCTGGTGATGCGTTCAATGAATGGGGAAAAAAATCTGATTTTTCAGCATCTGACCTGCTGATGGGATTAAACCCATCAGAGCTCATGGATCGGATCCGTTTGGGTTTTTAACAATATTTAGATGATAGTTATGATTAAAATGTGTAACTTCAGGGACTCTGTCGCTCTTCCTCAGTATTTCTGCTTCTTCATCGCCACTGATTCACATGATCTCAGGGTCACACACCCCACCCTGAACTCTGGGTGCTGGTGCAGGAGGAGCTCACAGTTTTACTCCTGGAAGGTGACCAGCAGGCGGGTCAAACAGAACCAGCGGGTCCGTCGGGCGGTTCTGCTGGGTTCTGCAGGAATAAAGTGCTGAGAGGAAATCTGGATCCAGACGAAGCATGCAGCACGTTCTGAAAGTCTGAATCCTTCATCTGGGATCAATACTGCTTAAGCTAATCCAGGAACCAGGAGCAGGAAGTGGAGAGGAACTGGACCGGAACAGTTCTTTAGCGGTTCCCCTCCCGGCCAGCAGAGGGAGCACCAGGAAGTCCAGCCGTCTCTCGGCTCCACGTTGGGGCAGCGTTAGCTCCTGAGAGCCGGGCTGCCGGACTTCTCCGCCTCTCTGAAGTTCCCGTCCTTCATCACGGCGGAGAACACCTGCAGACAGGAAGCAGGAAGTTACACAGGAAGTGGCTCCGGTGAGATTCTGCGGGAGACGGAGCGGACCTGAGCCCAGCGGCGGTTCCGGCTGATCATGTGCGTGTTGGCCATGGCGGCGAACAGCGTGTGCGGCTGCAGGTCGTCAGGGAGACGCGTGAGGAACTGGGCGATGTGGATGAAGTCCATCTGCAGCAGGACATCCTGGAAGAGGCGCAGGATCCCCAGGCCGGTCCGGAACAGGCTCTCCTCGCCGTCCCGGCAGAACACGTCCCACACCCGGCACGCCACGTCCAGCGGGAGAGACTTACTGTACAGCGTGAAGATCCTGGACGAAAAATATAAATACACACGTTAAAAACATAATCATCATCATTTCATTTTCTATTTTATTTTTCCAAATCTTTTATAAAAGGTTATTATAGATTTCTGAAATATATCATTTTAAATATTCTTTTGTTTTGGAAAAATATACTTTTTCTCACAATGTACAAATTTCTCAAAAACAGTTTTTGAAAAAAATAATAATTTCGGACAGAAATAAGTTGAAAAAATATATTTAAAAAAAATAAAGCTTAAAAACTAGAATGAAAAAACTTTAAAATATATAAAAATACTAAAAAATATATATATATATATATATATATATATATAAAAGTTTTAAAACTAACATTTTTTTATATTTTTTTAAATTTTGAACAAGAAAATCAATTTCTATACATGTATATTGAAAATCAAACCCTCACCAGTCGATCAGGTAGAGGTCAGGGGTCAGGCTGTTGGTCTGGAAGTGGCTGAAGAGTCGAGGAAGATTCTCCTCAAAGAAAATCTCGAAGGCGGTGAAATACTTCAGCATCTGGAGCAGAGCAGAGAGACGGGTGAGTGGGTTCCGGTGGGGTTCTGCTGGTCTCCATGGTAACCGGGCCCTCACCAGCTCGTGGTCCACCCTGAAGAAAGCCATCTGGCACGGCTTGTTGAGCAGGTTGGCGAAGGTGATGAAGGCATCGGCTTCCTCCAGGTTCAGGATCAACACGGCGGCGATGAACGACATGCCCTGGACCTGCGAGACACAGAACCGGGTCGGACCGGGTTGGGACACACAGAGCCCATCAGAACCGATCCGGTTCCGGAGGGCAGACTCACGTAGCCGATGTCGGGTCGGTAGCAGGTGTAGGCTCCCAGCACGCTGTGCAGCAGGTCGTGGTACGGCCCGCCCTGCGGACAGAACACAAACGGGTCAGAGCAAGCCGGGCCCGGCGGCGCCGCTGCAGGTCCGGTACCTTCTGGAATATGAAGAGAGACGGGAAGGTTCTGGAGATGTCCAGCTTGATGAGGTCCAGACTGGACTCCCGGTCCGCCAGAGACGCTCCTCCGTCTGCAGAGAAACAGAACAAACCGGGATGAGGCGGCCCGCCAACCCGGGTCAGAACAGAACCTTCAGAACCAGGACCGGTACCGCTCTCGTTGTCGTTGACCGAGCTCGTCTCGCTGTAGCTCCTCCACTTCTCCTTGGCTCTGGACAGGAAGATCTCATACAGTTCTACAGAGACAACCAGAACCGGGCCTTAGAGACCCAGAACCAGAGAGGAGCAAACAGAACCCAGAGCCAGAACCGGGTCGGTACCTGCTGTGATGTTGAGCTCGTTGCCGATGGCCAGGCTCCAGACTCGTCCTCGGACTCCAGGAGGAAGGCCCTGCCACCAGAGGTCCCGGACCCGCCTCGTCCCCTTCCTAAACACACACACAGGGTGAGCTGCTGACCCCTGACCCCGCCGACCCCCGACCCCGCAGCACCTACATGGCGTCCCAGTGCGGCAGGATCTCGGTGTTCCAGACCACCATGGCGTTGGAGATGCTGTCCTCCTGCCGGTGTCTCTCCTTCATCTGACGCTTCTTCTTCTGGGCGTCCTTCATCTCTGGAGACAGGAGGTCAGAGGTCAGGGCGCAGTAGCTGAGCGTCCTTTAGGTCGGAGGTCAGGGAGCTCACCTCTCCTCTTGGCTCCGGCCACCATCTCCTCGTACTCCAGCTTGTGTCTGTGCGTCTCCTCCAGGGATTTGGCCGGCAGATTCCTGGGGACAGACAGAGGACAGTCAGCTGGCCGGATCGTCGTCACGGCAACTCAGGGCGGTTCTGGCGGGACTCACGACGGCCGGTCCTCCAGAATCAGAGCGGTGGTGGACAGAGGCTCAAACTCCAGGTTCTTCCTCCTCCCTGCAGCCGGGGGGCGCTGTGGACACGGCGAGTCCTCGTCCTCCTGCTGAGGACACAGACAGACAGGAGCTGAAACCCAAACGGTTCTGGACGGAGACACCAGAGCGTCCCTGCATGCCGATGAGGACACGTCCAGCGCCTGATGAATGGACCTGTCTGTAGCGGAACAATGAAGGACTGATTCAGACCAGGACAGCTGCACACCAACAACAGAATCCTTTCATAACGCCGCTTCCACCTCCGGCCAGCAGGGGGAGGCAGAGGAGGACAGGATCAGACTGACTGGCTGTTGGAGACCAGCAGAACCCGGGTCTGGGTTCTGCTGGTCTGGGATTTCAGATCAGGAATCCCAGGAGTTAAAGGAGAGGTCGTCCTTCCACACAGTTTAACGCCTGAAAACTTTCCTTTTTCTGCAACAGGTGATTAGAAACTGAACCATCTCACCTGGTTCCAATAAATAATCAACCTCACCTTCATTTTCCTTATTCCCCCTTTAATCTTTCTGCTTTTCTCTCCTTTTTTCTGTTTTCAAAATTGTCATCCTTTTTGTTTTTTCCTGTTTCCTGTTCCTGTTTTTTCCTGTTTCTCTCCTTTTTCCTTTTTAGAATTTGTTTCTTCATCTTCTCTTTTCCCTCTTTTTTCCACTTTCTCCTTTTTGCTTTCTCTCTTTCCTTTATTAATATTCTCCTCTTTTTCTTTTCTCTCCTTCCTTTCTATCCTTTTTCTACTATTGTCCTTATTAAAATTATCCCCTTTTATATTTTTCCTTTTGCTTTGTTTTTCTGTTTTTTGTTTCCATTTTTCCTTCATTTTGTCCTTTATGTTTCAACATCCAGTCTAAATATCTGTGGCAACATGTCACAATTTACACCTTCATTATTCTCCATTAACCAGAGTCTGGTTCATGTTCTGACCCGGTTCTCCTCAGCAGAACCAACAGTTCAGATAAACCCGGCCGAGTTTTAGGTCCAGTTATCGGTTCCCACCAACCAGACTCAGAGAGTCTCAGATGTTTCTGTTTCTTCCCTGGAGTAGAAAACATCTGTCTGTCCTGTAATCACATCTGGGATCGCCGTGGCGACCGGGATCACCGCCATCTTCTTCCTCCTGACGTGTCAGCCCCTGTCAGCCAAGCCACATGTGGCGTCTGCTTCCCCTGAGTCATGTGACCTGAGCAGAAACAGCAGCAGCTGCCAGACGGTCTGAGCAGCAGGAAGCGTCATGGCGGCGCGGCGCTCCGAGGGAGCGGCCATGTTGCTGCTGATCGCCCCTAAACACCAACTCAGCAGAGAGAGAGAGGGTGGAGTGTTGTTGTTATGATCAGCCTCATCTGCAGCCGCCTCCGTGTGCCGGTCGCTTAGCAACCACCAACACCCCCACTAAACCCATTTACAGACCCAGTTGAGCCGTGAAAACAGGCGAGAACCGGACCGGACCGGACAGCGGGTGGTCCGGATGAAGAACCAGCAGCAAACTGGTTTCTATGGGAAACTGGTTTGGTGTTTTTGTTCCACTGCTAATAAAATCCAGCTGTGGATTCACAGACTGCACTGCAAAAACACAAAATCTCAACAAGAATCTCTGAGAAAGTTTCTAGTCAAATATCTAGAAACACTTGAAATAAGAAAAAACTCATTTAAAATTAAGTTTCCAGCACAATATAGGAGCTTGTCTTTACTCCTTAATGTTTTCAACTTATTATTTTACTAAATGTTAGGTAAATTGTATATATTATTATCAAATATTTGTTGTTTCATGTACCTTTATAATGTTGTTGTCTTATATGCCTTTATTTGTTTTGTTTCATCTTAGCATAAAGAAAGTTTCTGTGTGGTTGAATTACTTTGATTCTTTTCTCAGAAAGCCTCTGAGGAAGAGCAGAGAGGAACAGAGCAACAGGGCAACAGGGCAACAGGGCAACAGAGCAACAGGGCAACAGAGCAACAGAGCAACAGGGCAACAGGGCAACAGGGCAACAGGGCAACAGAGCAACAGAGCAGCAGGGCAACAGAGCAACAGAGCAGCAGGGCAACAGAGCAACAGATTATTGCTCAGCAGAAACTTCTGCATCCTGTTAGCTATAAAACCGTTGCTGTGAAGAACAACTTGCTCTGCTCAACCCTGTGTCTGGGTCAGAATAACCTAGTGTTGGGTACCATGTGTTTTGGTTAGTGATTGTCATTTGAGCTGAAGTGTTTTCTCAGCCCTTTAGAGTTGCAGCGCCCTTTGTAACAGGGATCCTGAAACACAATAAAAAGAGGAGCAGAGCGGCAAGACAGTGGAACTGGAAACATCTCTCTGTTCTCCTCGCGAGTTGAAAAGAATCTAACTCTCTTGTCTTTTCTGTGTTTGCTAAATCTGTTTTAATAGGTGTCAAACCTGACACTAAATTAATTACTTACTTACATCACTCCATGATATATATTTTATTAATTTTATTGCTTATGGTTATATTTGTGTTTTTAATATTTGACGCCATGGATGGAGGAGCTTGTCAACTAATAAGCAATCTCCCCTTGGTATAAAAAAAGGATATTCTATTATAATCTATTTTATTCTATTATAGCATTAATAAAAAACTGAAGTGATACGTGAAATAATCTACCAAGACATTTTAATTTATAAGATGGGAAAAATGTCAGATTATTTCCCTTATATCTATCATTTTTTCCATCAATATTATTTTTTCATCAATATTAAGGAATTATTGATTTAAACAAAAATCTATATGCTGCTGAAACGTTACGTTTAAGTTGGTTTTGTATTTTTAAAGTGTAATGAAACATTTGCAAAGAAACTGCACCAAAATATTTGGAAAGATTTTTGTGGTTTTGTTTTTGCAGTGTGATGACGTTGGTTTCGCTGAGGCGGCATCATGCTGTGGGATTGGACAAGTGGCTTCATTTCCTGTTTTGTGATGCAGGAAAGATTTTAAAACAACATCTGCTCACATCTTTTCACCAAGACAACAGAAAACAACGGTTTGATCCGTCACCAGGAGAAAACCTGGACAGACGTGTCTGCTCTGAGGGACACCTGGAGGTGGGTTTGCATAAAGAGACTAAATATCAGGAAACATGAATAATACGGTGTTTTTTATGAGCAGATTAGTTTTTTTAAATGCATCTTCTGTGTTTAAATCAGACGAACCTGCTGAGGCGTCATGGCCGCCTCTCCGCTCTGGTCCTCCTCTCTGGTCTCTGACTTGCTGAACAGTCGCCATCCTGTTGCATTGTGGGACGCTGCCTTGGACTCTTTGGGTTTTCTAGAAAACAGGCTCCTGAAGGAAAGAAGGAAACTGTTATTAAAGTTGATTTAATTTAAACAATGAAAAACATCCAACCAGTCGTTAGTAACTAGCAGTCGGCTCCGTTTGTCTGCAGTTAATTATGTTTCCAGTGATTTGATCCAATCAGCCCCACAGGAAACATCAAACCATTACAGCAAAGACCTGCTTATCTGTCTTTAACTGGCTCCATTAACTAGCTCCAATATTTAGGTCCACTAGCTGGTGACCTAAATATTCACCAGTATATTATATTTTGAATATTATTCTATTCCAGCAACAAAATATCCAACAACCAACAGTCTGTCTGACGAACAAGCTAAGCTAACTTTCTCAAATTCGCCTCATTGTTTTAAAAAAAACCAACAAATTTTATTAATCTTTCAATGTAGGCGAGTTAATAAACAGCAGCTTGTTTCCTAATTAACCAAAGAAAAATGATAATGTGATTATTCCAATTATCTATCAGCCATTAGCTGGATAACTGTAATGCTAGGTTAGCATTTAGCTAGCCTGTTTGGAGCCTAAGATTGAAGATCAAGTTAGGACTTTAATTTAAACCTCAACTTATTTTGTAGAATTTACTTTTTAAAACTATATTTTTTCTTTTTGTTTCTTGCTAAATGTTCTCCTTTGAACAAAGTAACATTAAAATGTTGCAGTGTTTTAAAACACCAAATGAGTCATCCTGCAGTTCACAAGCAGCTGTTTTAATGGAAAACTAAAGTCAGAGGAGAGGTTAGCAAATAAAACTGAACTGAAAATATCTCAAAATGATGTTTGATCTACATGTTTGTTCCTAGATCTGTAATTGTTTCCATTTCTCAAAGTTTTACGCAGAACCTTCTTCTGAATGATGGTAAAACTTTTAAAACAATTAAAAGCTGCTGAAATGTATAAAGCAAGAATAAGAAATGCAACTTTTCTATATTCAACATGTCAATTTGTTTAAGTTGTTGGTTTCATGAAGAGAACAAGCATCACTGTTGATGTCAGACTAAACAAAACTACAGAAAATAGTTTCAGTTCCTTAAAGAAAAGTTAAGCAACGGCTGCGGTTACAAACAAAGGGCCGTATTTGTGCAGCTGCAGCAGTTTGTGCACTGATGTTAACGACTTTAGTGGAAAAATGAGTGAAAAAGCAGTGAGATCAACATTTTACATTCTCTTCAGTGGAAAAGTCCAGATCAGCTGACGGGAGGCATGAAGAGGAGAAACCAGGAGGATTTATGAAGAACGACGCTAAACTTCTCCATGGAAACGGTTTCTGCTCACCAGATAGTTCAACAATCTGAACCATGTTGACCTTTAAATGTGACCCCAGCAGGTTGGGGTCAGTAGGAATCTGTTTGGGGTTTCCAGGGGACGACGACCCAAACCCTGAACTGAGGGAGTCATGTGACCCTAACGAGCCAATTAGTGAGATTGTTCTGGAGAAACAACTTCAGGAAACAAGAAGAGTCCAGAAGTTTTCTATTCAGGATTTCAGCTGATATTTATTAAACTAACAGAAATCAGTTTGATCCGCTTTCTGGACCGGTTCAGGTGAGCTAACAAAGAGCTGGGGCCCCTGAATACTTTCAACTTGGGGATTTTGTCCTTAAAGCTTCCTGCTAGCATAGCAGTGGATGGAAGCAGCTAAAAATCCCACACTTTGACACTAACTGATCAGTTTTGGTTCCTATTCCCATGGTAACGGGTCTGTTCAGCTTATTGACACGATGTTCTGGATCCGTTGGAGGCTGTAAGCAAAGTGTTTTGTTTACATCATCAGCTAATGCTAACTCCAGTTAAAAAGCATCTTTTACCTGAACAACAATAAATAAAATATGTAATATTTCATGTCTGTCTTAACTTTTACAATATTTTATTTTTGGGGGGCTTATTATTTTTGCTTTTTTAAGTATATAAAATGTTTTAAATTATTATCAGAAAAGAAAATAAGAATTTTCTTCTACGAACTTTGCTGTATTTAGTGAAATATAATAGTTGGTGCGACTACGTCTGTTTTTGAGTAAAAACTCGCCAGATGTTTGTGATAAAACTTATTATGAGATGAAATTAAAACAATAAAGGCTGAGAAAAATTCTTTGTTGTTCTTAACTTTTCCCATTTAAGAAGAAATCAACAGAAAACTTCCTCCTAAATATTCCAGAATGTGTCGGAGGGCCGAACTGCGGTCCGAGCCCAAACAAGGGCCAAGGGCCACAAATGGCCCTCGGACCTCACTTTGGACACCCAGCTATGAACCCTGCTGTACTTTAACTAGACTCCAGCAGCGTCTGTTTATGAGTGAAACCAGTGTAGCGTCAAGTGGGCAGAACCGGGCCCAAACAGAACCAAGTCTTCCTCTCCATTGTTCCACATGTGGCTGTGATGCAACAAGTGAAACAGAACCGGATCAGAAACAGGAAGTTGGACTCCCTGAGTCAGTTGTTACTGAGTGGAAGGACAGCTGGTCCCACTCAGAACCACAACTGGTTTAACTGGACACCAACAGAACCGGCTCCTCCAAGCTAAAACCCAAATGCTGCTGAGTGTTAGTCGGATCAGAACCGGAGCTCCTGGCCTTCATTCCTCTGTCTGCCTGGATTTCCTGCTGCTCTGGCCCGGGTCCAAACCAGCAGCACCGCTTCGGCAGATGGAGATTTAACTCCACACCTGCCGGTCCCAGTCTGCAGAACCATCTGGTTCTGGAGCTCCAAGCTGCTCCAAACCTCCAGTTCTCTGAATAAATGAAGCTGGTTCTGGTTCTGGTTCTGGACGAATCAACATGAAAATAAAACATTTCAGACGAAATGATGAAAAACTCATTAAAATTATTTTTATGGTTCTTTGGGTTCTGGTTCTTCCTTTCACTTCAGTCCAAACAGGCGGTTCTGAATACCGATGTTTTGGATCAATCATTTGCGGAACAAGCCAGTACTGAACTCCAGACAGAACCCAGATGACGACCAGAACCGCCCTCTCTGTCTGGACCGGATTGTTCTAACAGAACCAGGCGGTACTGAAGCTCAGAGGAAGGCTTTCATCACAGATACATGAACGGGTCGGGTCGGTTCTGGTCTTCATGATCCCATGACTGTGAGCTGCTGAGGAGCAGAGAGCATGTGATCGGACCTGGAGCAGAGCGGACGGTACTGCTCAGTTAAACGGTCTGGATCAAATCATAAAGTTCTGGTCCAAATCAACAGTAAAGGTCCTTTTAATGCAGAACTTTGTATTAATTGTTGCTTTAATAATATTATTATGTTGATAAACGTTTTGGTTCTGCTCATTTGGACTCAGTTCAGGATAAAACTTCACCTGAACCCGACCTGGACCCGACCCAGTCAGCGTTAACTCAGAACCTAAACTGCAGACTCGGATCTTCCTGCTTCTGTTCAGTACAAATAAAGTTCAGCTGAAAGCAGATCAGAGGGTTAAAGTGATCGGGTCAGAACCAAACCATCACAATAATTATTATTTCCATTCTGATTCTTCAGATCCGTTTACAGAGACTTTAAAATCTATTTTATTTATTGTTTTGTTTACTTTTTGAAACGTCTTCCAGCCTTAAATGTTTGTTATTGTTTTGCATTTTTTTAATGATCTGAAGTCAAAAATATGATCATTTATTTCAATAAGTTCTGGAATTATAAACCATCCAGTAAAACTTGTTATGATGACAGTCCAGTTTTCACACTGAACAAATTTAATCTGTCACATAAATAAAACCTGCAGCAGCTGAGTTCTGGAGCAGAGGGAACTCTGGGTCGGTTCAGCAGAACCCGGCTGGTTCTGGAGACAGACAGACAGAGAGGTCCGGATGTAGAAACTGAAATTATTACTTCAAAATGAATCCTGAGACTTGAGTTAGATTATAATAGCAGCTGATGTTGACATTTAGAGCAACATTGGACTGATCAGAACCAGAACCAGCTGAACTTCTTCCAAACAACAACAAATGTTCTGAAGGATCAGCAGCCGTTTCTCTCAGACTGGATTTGTTTATATTTGTTTCCAGACTGAACCTGGACTTTATCCAAGTGGGTCTGATGGTTTCAGTCCAGAACCATGGGTCCAGATTCTGCAATCAGAACCGGGTCTGGGCTCCTTTTGCATGAAATCCTGCATCAGTGCGGCGTGGCATGGTTCTGCTGAGGTTCTGGAACACCAGATTGCTCTGTTGGCTGCCTTCAGGTCGTCTGCATCGTCGGTTCTGGTGTCTCTCATCCTGACTTCTGAAAACCCAGTGGACCAGAACCAGCAGACGACCTGGCGACCCAGATCATCACTGATAGTGGAAATTTTATTCTGGACTTAAAGCAACATGATTTCTGGTCCTCCAGGTTCAGGAACTCTGACATGAAAACTGTGTGACTTTGGACCTCTGACTAGCGGTCCGGTTCTGGTTCTGGTTCTCCTCAGCCCAGATCAGAAGCTTGAAGCCCATGTTTAGGATCCATCCGAGTAGAGCGGATCTAGATGTTCTGACTAATCTACCCTTTGAAGGGGAAGTTTTGTTTTGCATCTTTTTGACTACATTTTTTCCTTCCACTGAACTTTTCATGAAAACGTTTGGCTCTTGGTGAACAACCAGCTCTGTTAGAAATGACCTTTGGAAGTCAAACCTCCTCCTGGTGGAACTGGACCTGGTACCTGGAGGGGTTAAAGGTTAAACCCGGACCCTTACCTGGTGAAGAAGTCAGCGATGCCGAACCTTTTGGGCATCACTTTGAGCTCCGAACCCCCGGTCTCCTCACTCAGCTTGTCCGGGGCGCTCTGCCTCCGACCCGCCTCGGGGTCAAAGTTGAACCCCCCGTCCTCATCGGGAGACAGCGGGGTGGCGTCACAGCTGCGGGACACGCTGGCTGCGGGGTTAGTCCTCAGACTCTGCGGCCTGGCGGGAACATCCGGGTCACCGAGCGGCTCCTCGTGCCGGGTGTTGGGCTCGGACAGCGGGCTGGACGGGCAGGGCGACGCGGGGCCGGGGCTCGGTTCCGGGGTGGATGGTGGGCCGGATCTGGGGTCGCCCCAGCTGGGGGAGCGGTTCCGCCTGAACCCCGGGTCAGAGTGTCTGTTTACAGGGAAGTAATCGGAACCGGGCCACTCAGAACCGGGGTCCATCATGTGCAAACCACCGTTAGCTACTTTCACCTCCTCACAGCCCAGCTCACACTGACCCAGTCTCCGACCCAGACACCGGACCGCCGCCTCAGGACTGTCAGCTACCCCGTTGGACATGTTTACACCCGCGGGGGTCCGGTTCGGTCTCCCTGGACATGAGCGTTGGTCCTGGGGGGGAGAAGAGTCTCCTTCCTCCTGGAGCGCAGCTGGACAGGAAGCGGCCGGACCTCCTTCTTCCAGGGAAAACCCGTTCACACCGCCCAACACCTCCGGGCCGGACAGGTACCCGTCCTCCGCAGCCACCAGCATGATCTCCGGGTCTCTGGCTGCGTTCCTCCCGTGTAAATCCACCGGATTCCGGGTCCAGCCCGCCGCCTGACCCCCGCTGACACCGGCCAGCAGCGTCAGGCTGCGCTCCTTCAGGTTCCTGGGACCCGGTTTCCCCTCCAAACCCACCGGCTCATCTTCGTTTTCGTTCAGATCCACAGAAACCGAGCCTCCGTTCTCCTTCGGCGTTTCCATGACCCCCTCAGTCCGCCACAGACGCCTCGGCCCCGGCCGTAAGATCCTCCGGCTCGGTGGGCCGAACTCCGCAGCAGCTTCTGTTGTTCTCCGAGGATCCGGCTACCATTTTAACCGGAGGGACACCACAGGGTTACCGGGCTCTGACCGGGTCTACCGGGCTCATATTTGGGTTCAGAACCTGAAGTATTCGGTCCGTGGAGGAAACAGGAACTCGGTGCCGGCTGGAAGATTAATTAAATCCCTTCAGCTTGTTGCTGCGGCAACATTCCTCTGACCGCCCAGCGCCATCTTTAGCATTCCCCAACAATGACGTCAATCTGACCCAAATAAGCTCACAGCGACACCCGGTGTTCACTCTGTGTAACTGCCTCTCTCTGATGATCACTGTGTGGGTCTGCCTCCCTCTGCTGGGCACTGTGTGGAACTACAACAGAATTACCCTGTTAAATCAGACGGAAGCGTTCAGCTTCCTTCATAAGAAAAAATTCAGCTACAAAAAAATTTAACATTACAAAAACACATATAAATTATTATGAATATAAAGGGTATGAACCATTCTTAAGTGGTCTTGCAAAAGTATTAATAAATGTCAAAATTCTATGTATTCATGGGGCTTTTATGTGGTGCATAGTTGGGAAGTAGCAAAAATGATTCAAGTTATTGGAAACTTTAAAAAGTGTTGTGCATATCATACCTTTATTTTGATAACCCAAATAAAGTCTAGTGCAACCACTTACCTTCAGAAGTCAGTCTGTAAAAAGAAGCTATTCTGGTTTATTAGTGAACATCAGTGAACAAACGGCATGAAGACCAAGGAACACAGTGAGACTGTTATCTGTGGACGTTCAAAGCTGGTCTTAGTGAATGGCGCTTTGTAGCACCGACCTGAATATAAAACCATTTGTGTCCAGGATGTGTGGGGTCTGTAGAAATGTTAAAATTTACTTTTCAATAACATTCTAATTAATTGAACCATAAAACAGACTTGAAACACAGATCATTCTCAAGCTTTAGATCTGCTTTCTCAAAAAGAAGATTCATAAAAATGCAGAACACAATAAGACCATTTAAAGCACACAAATCGGACAGGAAACAAAAACCACAAGCTTCTTGTTTTTAATAACATGCACCAGGAGTACAAAATGAGGAGGCTGATTTGGAGCTGAAGTACATAAACAGCTGCAGAAACATTTCTCCAGAATACAAACAGCTTCATACAATTACTTATTACTTTTAAAGCAAAGTTTCTATTGTATGAATTATCTAAGCTTCCCTCCTCTTAAGCACAGCTCAAACATTCCTGAAGTAAAGCTAAGCTTGGCTATCCTCTTTGGATCTGCACCTACACATGGTGTTCCGGTTCTGCCAAAAGAACCAAACAGCGATACTGGACAGAACCAGGAGAGCCACAGATCTCATCACAACACCCAGAACCTCCGAAATGAAGCTGCAGCCTGGAGGGAAGAGGAGATTCTGCAGAGGTCCGCTCTCCCTCTCACTGATCGGGTTCTGAATTTTGCAGATGATCTTTTCAACCAATGCCTTCTGCATCGCTGTGAACGTCCAGTCCTGTTCTGCTTCCAACCAGGCTCCATATTCTCCCAGCTTCCAGAAGTACCGAACCGGTCCAGAGTCTCTGATGTCTCCCTTGCAGGTCAAATTGCACGAGTCCGAGTTCTTGTAGCATGTCGGATTATTCAGAACCAGTACAGGTTCAGGGACAGACTTGACCCCCACAACGTTAAATCTGACAGGAAGGACTCTGTTGTTGACCTCCACCGTGAACTGCCTGTCGTCAGATTTTGTCATGTTGCTGATGGTCAGTATTCCGGTGGTCACGTCCAGTTTTAATCGGCCTTTTATGTTACCCAGATATTCCAGAGGAACATTATCCTTAATGTATTCAGCAGCAAGGTTCCCCTTATGTTTCCATGTGATGGCGGTGATGGTCTCAGAAGGCTTTGGGTCAAGATTCAGATTTCCACCGATTTCAAAGTATAAAGGCTCCTGAGCCGCGGCCTGCAACGCCAGCAGCAGCAGCATAGCAGCAGATTGAACCTCCATGTTCTCAACTGTTTGAAATGTTGACCGAAACACCCTGAAAGGACCAATATAGCCTTAAAGCCACATCCCCTCCAGGCTTCCTGTTCTGGTTACTGGCAGAAAACTGAACCTTTCTGAAGAACACAGCAGAGCTGCGTGGTAACGGCTCACATTTACTGAAGTAATTTTGGAAAAAAAATGTTACTTTTAGGAGTATTTTATACTGTGTACACATTACCATATGTATTAATTAAATTGATTTTATTCAGAATAACTAATTTGGGAAAATGTCTCTTCTCCCTGAATGTTGTAACGTATTTATGTTGATTTTTGTTCGTCTAAAACATAAGAATTTGCACAAAACTTTACATTTTTGTCAGTATGATTATGATGACATCATTTTAAATATTAAATCTAATATTACTTGAGTAGCTTTTTTTATCAAATACTTTAGTTATTTAGATGGATACGTTTTACTTTTACATGAGTAAAAATGCATAGACGTTACTATTAAGTAACATTTTTGGATTCTCTGCTTACCTATGATTACACCTGTGATGCAGCAGAAATAATTTTCTATAACTTCATGTTCTGCATGGTAACAGTTTTATCTCTATCAGCAGATGGATTTCATCTCTTCAACCACAGAAGGTTGTTTTTAGACTTCCTGCTGAGTATAAAGTCCTCACTGCAGAATTTAACCCACAACCCCAAAGCAGAGCTTCAGCTTGAAACATTCACAGCAGTCAACTAAATAACTTATTGAAAAAATATCAAGAAAGAGACACCAAGTCTGAACTTTCCTGCTGCCTAATCTGACTCACATCTAAGTGGATTCATTTAAATCACTACTGGAGGTTCAACACTTTCTCAGGCAGATATGATTTAGTCCTGGGTCTGATCACATGACATGAGCATGCCCTCTGATTGGCTGAACCTCGTTTAATAATCTGATACTTTCAGGTACGACTGTGAGATTTTAAGGCCCTGATACAACAAACCAAGTAGGTGTTAAAGGTCTGAATAAAATCACCGTAAAAGAACAAAAATACAACTAACAGTCAAATATAATAGAATTTAATGTTGAAAATACATCATTAAATAAAATTTGTCTGCACAACAAAATACAAACAACGAAGCTGAAGTTGGTTTCCAGTTCCAGCTTCTGATTCGGGAAATGGCTAAAGGGCGATTCCACCTAATTTTTCACTACCTTCCGCATCTTTAATCGACTCTAGTTTAAAAACTACAACACCTAGAAACTTCAAACCTGGACTGGATTATTCTGCTCTGATACCAGGCTGAGCTGCTGTGTTCAGCCTGGATGAAGCAGCAAAGAGCAGCAGCAGCTTCATCACCACGTCTGTTTGGCCCTGATCCAGTGTGAACGCTGTGTGAAAAGGGCTGTGGACACTTAGAGATGGTGACCTCACCTCTGACCTTTGCTCTGGCTCTCATCTTCACACTGATCCATGCTGCTGAATTCACTTCAGCTCACACACACTTTCTACCTTCACCTGCAGAGGAAACACACATCATTGATCAGCTCTGATCATCCTTTACATCATTAGAGCTGGAAAAAGATCAGCTGCTCCTCTGATTGGCTCTTCTTCTCTGCTTCATGTCAGTGTCAGTTGAACGCAGTCAGAGGAAGCTGCATCAGCTGCTGCACTTCTACTGTCAGGCCACTAGATGGAGACACGGAGACACTTTTACATTCACTGATTCACTGACTGAACAGCAGGAACTATTTTATTTCATAATCAGACTCTATAAATGGATTATCCAACCAAGAGTAACAATTTAATAATCTGACTGAATCAAACAGATTTTAACGTTAATATTTTATTTTGAAAGTACTAACAGGAAACAGCTGGAAGTTGTTGCGTCTGACTTTAATGGTGGACAAAGTTTGTTCAGAGAAACCAAAGAATCATCAGCTGATCATCGTGATTTTTGATTCCTGTTCATCAATAATCAATAATCCTGTAGATTAATCTCCTACCAGAAATGAAACGTTGATCTGAAATCAGAAGTGAACATTTTCTCCAAACATCAGAGAAACAAGCAGGAAAATTCCTGAAGACAAAATTCAAGTAGGAAACAAAACAAACTTACAGTTTATTCAGACGGTCCAAAGATCTGAAGAATGAAATGAAACTTTATTTTGAAGATGATGGTATGAAATCATGCACAAGAACAAGGAATGCTAAAGGCATTTTTGTACCACAGTAATCTCAACATGTTTGAAAAGGAGTAGGAAGAAGAAAGAAACTTTTTACTGAATATCTGAACAGACTGAGACCCAACAGAACCAGGAGGCCTCTAAGAACCACTGTCCTTAGCTACAGGTAACAAAACAATTTATATCAGCTAAAATCACAATTAGCAGTCAGACCTTTTAAAGATCAGTAGTTTTGATCAACATTACCAAGAGACATAAAAACGTCTCTTTTGTCTTCTTCTTGTTTCCCTTTTCACAACGTTGTTCTGCTAACTTCTCTTCCTGTTAGTCGTCCAGTCAGGGTGAGCTGCATGCCACCGCTCCGAGTCGTTTCATTTCATTTATCTGGATATTAACCTCCAGAGAAATCTTCATTTCTACTGCCTGAGGTTTCTATAACAGTGAGCTGGTCGTTTATTCTGTTAAACTTATTCTCATTATTTTATTTACATTTTTTTAATGGAAACACCGCAATTGTAAAAATCAGAAAGGATTTTTGCAGATTTGTAATGTTTTGTTTCAGGCTGAACAAATAAACATCAATATCTATATTTTTCTTCAACATTTATTGTAAAATGTTTTTAGTTTTGTCTTCTCGACCCACTTCTGGTACCAGTTAAAATGCATCCATCGTGTTTACCCAGCTCTCCTTACTGGTCCGGTTCGGCCCACTGACTTCAAACCACAAACCTCAGGATCAGAGATTCCCACAGCATGACACCTGCTTTACCGTGCTTCAGAGGTTTGGATGAGTGTTGATTCATCTAAGGCAGAGAAATTATCTAGTTTTAAACTGATGAAGATTTTTCTGCTCATTAAACCACAAAGACAGAAAAAGAAGAACAAAGGAAGAGAAAATTCATATTTTTACTCAAAGTTAAACCAAAGATTCCTGTAAATACAATAACATCCATTTAGTAACGTTATATTCATCTCAGTATTTACAGAGTAAACAAAAGGCTTTCAGGAATGTTGTAGTGTTTTTAGTCCAGGAGCTTTGATCCCTTTAAAATATCCTTAATTATCATTAAAATGAACATTAATCCGACTCATTTTACATCCATTATTACTGGAAAAAAACAGGATTTAACATGTCAAAATATATCAGAATTTACTACAAAACTAACTTTTAAATCAAATTCAAATATTTCGGATTGGTCCCATAAATGTGCAGATTTAAAGTGCAGAGATTTTCTGACCTAGGAGAGTTAAAGACGCTGCAACATGAACCATGAATTCATCTTTAGAGGCTTTTATCAAAAATTAAAGGTTTTTATTCCAATTTTAGGATTCAATCAGTAGAAAAACTCAGATAGTTTGAACCCTGAACCTGATGTTGGTCTGAAATCTGGCTGGGAAAAGTGACGTTTTATGGAATATCAGGAAGTAAATAAATCTATTATTGGTCGTTTTCAGGATGTTTGATGATAAACATGAACGCAGCAAAAACAAAATATTACCAAGTATTTCTGTCTAGTTCTTGTGTAAATATCTTAGTGCACTTGAAATATGATTAAAGTAACTTTCCAATGTAATATAGGAGATTGATTTAAGGAAACAATTTAATAACGAGTTACACCAGCTGAGTATTTCACTAAAATGTCTGTCATTCAGTTTAAAACTATTAATATCTTGCTGAAAATGTACATGTAAGTTAGTTTTGTCTGATTTCCAGTGAGACGTTTGGACCAGAAACCAGACAGAAATCCTTGGTGATATTTGGTGTTTTTGAGTGTCTGGTTCTCATTATGGCTGTTAAACATCAGAGAGGAACAGTTATTACCAACCACAGTTTCTCCTTCAGTTCAAAATGATTTCCGGTAGAAAAACATCCACTGGAGTTCAGGAAGCTGTGAAAAACTCGATTTCAACGTGTAAACAGGTCAGATTAGATCTACATGTGATCATGAAACTTTCTGCTGCGGCTTCGATCTGATCACTTTCACTTCCTGGTCGTCTGAAAAAGCCAAAGCAGCCAGTGACTCAGCATCACCTCTGCTTTTAAAAATAATCTGATTCCGTCCGGCTCGGCTTCCTGGCCTGCACTGGCAGCCACCAGGGGGCAGTAGAAGCTTGATTCATATAAAACGCTTCATGGAAAATATGAAACATCACTTGATCCATCACTTGAGCCGCCATTAAACCGCGTTACATCACCGCTTTCACTGAAAGCGAAAAAAGTTTCTCTAACGGATCAGAACCACGACCCGGTCCCGGCTCAGATTAAAGCTCTGCTCCCAGCAGATCACGTTTCCCAGCTGATCATCAGCTTCTGGGTTCAGTGAACTTTGACCTGGCTCTCTGGCCACAGGAATGTTTAAAGTTTGTGCTTCACTTCCTGCCAGTGCCAGTAACATCTGGACTGAAGCCAGGAGAGAAAAACCTGAGAGGAACCGAGGAGAACCCTGCAGGCGGCGACCCGGAGACTCCCTGTCTTAAAGGGACGGTACGCCGCTCTGAAGCGGCCGCTCCCTCTGGACCGAAACGAAGACCAGAGCTTCACTTGTGGTTTGATTTCAGTTTCTCCTCTTCGTACAGCAGAGCCTGCAGAGAGAAACGAGACACTGGAGATAAAAATCTGGGTGTTTAATCTGATGACGATTTGAAGGGTTCTGGATCTGCAGCATCACCTTGTTCTCCAGAACCCGGCTGCCGCTCGGGCCGCTCAGCTCCTCCAGAGTGTCGGCTGCAGGTCTGTTCAGGGTCTCGGGCAGCAGGAGGCCCAGGCAGCCTGCAGACAAACCGCTCAGGCAGAACACGGTGAAGGGCATGGAGGCGTGGAGCGCGCGCTGAAACACAGAGACGGTTTCACTACAGCAACACCTGAGGGACAAAAATACACTGACCTTTAAACTCCTGACCTTTAAACTCTTGACCTTTACGGGATAAATTACACGTTTCCAGTTTAAACCTGAAAACTGCATTTAAATAGAAGAAGTTTTTTCTAATAGTGTCTAAAAACTTTTGACTGATGACTAAAAAATGATTGAATCTAAATATTTACAGTGAAAATCTAGAAGCTGTGAATCTTTTGTCTAAAGATTCTGCTTTTGGTCTTTATCACCGTTTCCCTGAAGGCAGCAGTTCATGCAGATCTTTAACGAGTCGCCAACAGCAGTCAAAACTTTATATTTCATGACTTTCTATCATTTTCTAACAATCCAGGCAACTTGTTTGATTTCACTTCAGTGATTCCCAACTGCTGCGTCTCGGTTCCTCAAAGTTAAATCTTTCTATGTTTTTTAGTTTTGAGGTGAAAAACGGATAAAACTGTTTATATCTGCAGTTCTCAGAGGCGCCACTAGGGGTCGTCACATGCTCAGGGTGCAAATGGAGCGGAAAGTCCCGAGGTTCTGTTTAAATGGGTAGATTCTTGGGGATTTTTCACCTCAGGACAAACATTGTGCTGCAGTTTAATGAGATGTTAAAGTTATCTCTGAGGAAAGGTCGACGAGTGCAGCGGCTTCAGATGGAGGGTGTGGTCGATTGTTTACATAAACATCTCCATGACGACGCTGTCCTGACACTAGAAACGTTACTGTGGTTCAGTTTTCAGCTAGAATCATGTAGCAGCTGCAGCTGCAGCGTAAATTCATGTTCAGGCAGCTTCCACTCGGCATCTCTGCAGCCAAACGCTTTCTATCTGGTGCAGCCCACGCTGCTGTCCTCCTACAGCCATGTTTCCAATCAGAACAACGGTCAGACTCCATCAGAGGCCAGCGGGTGAGTCATGAAATGACTTGATGGAGTTCAGACAACCAACGCCCTGAAAAATCTGAAACGGACTGGAAGGAGGAGTTCGGTTCTGAACTATGTTCTCTGTGAAGCGGCTGTCAGAATGCAGCAGAGAGAAACCACAGAATTACATGGTGTCAAACACACTCCTCTCATTTAAAACCAGCAGTCAGAATGTTGTGAGGGGAATGACGAAGCTGAACCTGACTGGGCTCATGTCTCTGCAGCAGAGGAAATGACCTGAAAATAACTCCTTGCACTGAGTTGCTGGAAACATTTGATGTCAGACAAAAACTGATTGTAAAAATAAATACTAAAGTGCGTTTTGACTCTGGAAGAGGAACCTCAGCTCTGGTCGATCACGAACTTAGTTTCTAACTTCCTCTGGTCCATTTTAAGGATGTTATGAAAGTCTAAGAAGTGGAAATGTTTAAGAAAGTTTTCCATTACTGCAAGACGCGTTTGTATATTTTTTATATTTTCCCTTGAATCAAATCCTCCGAGTGAAAAATCACCGTCACACAAACATGTTTGGGTTTATTTACAGGCATCTCCTGGTTTTCTGAACCATAAAATTAGCATCTAATCCTTTTTACCTGTTTTAATAACTTTATTTAATAGCTATATCAAAGCATTAGCATTGCTGCTGTTTTATTTAGCAGCTTCTTAAAGGAAACATCGGCTGTTGGAGGTCAGATCCGGTTCAGTTATTTAAGTAACTCAAATATGCAGTAAGCCAAAACCTTGGGTGTTAGCATGCTAACAATAGCAGCACTGTTATGATGTTGAGTCGTTAAATCATCTTTCCTCTGAACTCTGAAGTCAATGTTGCCACTGCTGGAAACTGATGATTAACCTGCTGCTTCAGTCACTGAAAATAAGGCGTGGTCATCAAGAAACGCTGGACAACATCCAATCAGTCGCATTTATTACAGAGATCACAAAGAGAGAAAGAGAAAGAGAAGGGGAGCGAGAAAGAGATAATTAGAGACAGAGATAGAAAGAAAGAGTTAGAGAAAGAAAAATATAGAGATGTACAAGGAGAGAGAAAAAAGAGAGATGGAGAGAGAGAAAGATACAGGAAGGAAGAGAGAGAAGAAGAGATAGATTTAGAGAAAGACTCTATGACCTCTGACCCCTCCTGCAGCCTCTGCAGCATTTAATGATGAATGCAATCTGACATGCTGCAGCAAAGATTCAAAATGGCTGCTCAGCCCGGTCCAACATCCTGTTTCTACTACCAAGGTCCAAAGAGTTCTGGATTTCTCACTTTGAGCTCACATCCCAGTATGAAAAGGTTCAGCCCCAGTATAAAGCCTGACCCTGTTATACAGAGAAGCAGAAAGCATGACAGAAACCGAAGAGGAAGAAACACTTCAGTGGTTTTCTTCAGACTTAAAAAAACAAAATACTGAAACTAAAAGCAGACGATCTGCAGTAGAACCGGATCAAACATCGGCTTCGTTTTCCCTGAAGAACCGACCAGAACTCACCATGGAGGGAACAAACGGCGCCAGGATTCCTCCGACTCGGCAGGACATGGAGCACACTCCCAGCCCGGCGTTCCTGCAGCACAAACGGCTCGTTTAACCTCTGACCCCACCCAAACCCAGCCCAGGTGTGGCTGAACGCCTCCAGGTCACCTGATCACAGTCGGGTAGAGCTCTGAGGTGTAAACGTAGGCGATGTTGAACGCAGCGCTGACCATCAGCTTCCCCAGCAGAGCCAGAGACGTGATGCTCAGCAGAGACCCTGAGAGGAGGAAGGAAAGGAGGAAGGAGGGATGGAAGGAGAGGAAGAAAAGAAGTCAAGTTTATTTGTACGTCACATTTCAGCAACAATTCAGGTCAAAGAACTTTACATGATAAAAACATCATTCAGTCACCAGTTATGAACAAGCAACAAACATTACATCAAAATCACACAAATGTGTTTACCAATGTTACATTTATTACTAATCAAAGGCAAGAAGGAAGGAATAAAAGGGAAGGAGGGAACGATGGATAAAGAAAAAAGGAGTAATAATGAAAAAAGGAAAGCAGTAAGAGAGGAAGATCACACAGAGCTGACAGAAGCTAAACGAACATCTGATGACAGGAAGTTTCTGTCGGCTTCTGAATAATTTATTAAGAGGAACCAACATCCTGGACCTCAGATGGCCCTCTCTCCACTTCATCATCATCTTCAGACCTGAGGAGGTCTGAGCCGTGTCCACCTGCAGCAGCAGGAACCGGAACCTCACCTGAGTTCTCTGGGATGAGCGTGGTGCAGAGGCAGGCGGAGCCAGCCAGGAACAGGAAGCTGGACATGCTCTTCCTCCTGCCGGCCCTGGAAACAGGAAACCAGCAGCAGATCAGCAGCAGGAGCAGCAGAGGAACCGTCTGCTGCTCCTGGAGCCCTGGAGGGCTCCGGCTGCAGGCGCCGGTCCGGCTGCGAACGGAGCCTGCAGGCGTGTCGGCCTCTCACCAGCTCTTATTGATGAAGTAGATGCAGAGCGGATAGGCCGGCAGCTCCACCAGGCCGTACATGGCCACGTTAACGAAGCGACTCCCCGACGTGGCGCTGGCTCCCAGGGTGAGGCCGTAATACACCAGACTGCAGCAGTACCTGCAGCACATACACACACACACACACACACACACACACGCACACACACACACACACACAGGTAGAGTCTGAGGCGTAACCTGAGATCTGCTGAATGGATCTCAGTTCCAGCTTTAACTATCAGATCAGGAACATTGAGCTCAGATGGAGCTGGAAGAAAATCAACGCTACAGAAAAACGTTCGCTGTCGTGTTTTTGACCAGGCTGAAAATACGAACTCCACTCGTCTCAAAGGACATTTAGCTTTTAGATCCACACCCTGCTGACATCATGTCATACAGCAGATGATGTCATTGAGATGAACCCTAACAAGATGTTTCAGTTCAACCATCTGCTAGAAAACAGCAGCAAGAAGAGAAGAAACTGGAGGCATGTTGGAAAATAAATGAATTTCTAAATGAAAAACGAACATTTACGAAGCATTAATGCCAGAAAAAAAAGAAACTTAGGAGCCTAAAGTCACATTACTGCAGAAAGATTTGTCTCAATTATACAGGAATGAAGTCGTATTATAAAAAATAAAGTAAAAAGTAATTAGGATAAAGTCATATTACCAGAATAAAATACGACTGATTCAAGACTAAACTCATATTATTACAATAAAGTCTCAATAATACGAGAAATAAACAAAAATAGTAACAGAAGAAAAAGTAATAAGAATAAACTCCTTAAGTAATTTTAAAAAATCATAATAATAAGAGAAAGTCATATTTTATAAAGTAAAACTAAAATATTGTCTTTAGAGATAAAAACAGATTTCCTGAATCAAAAACTAAAACTTGTCTCAGTTCCAGATCATTTGATCATCTGATCATTCAGTTCATTTATCTGGACTGAGAGTTAAAACGGCCCAACAGAACCGGCGGTCCGATACTCACCACACGTACATGAGCACCATCGTCCTGAGGCGCAGGACCGGATGGACCGCCAGCTGCAGGACGCCGCCCTGCCTGCTCACCGGGCCGCCGGGCCTGGCGGTGCCGACCCGCTGCAGAACCAGGTTGGTGGCGTTGCTGCCGTTCCTCACCGCCATGTAGCGCAGAACCTCACATTACAAACAGAAACATGTTTAAATTCAGTCAGAAAAGCTATAAAAACAAGAAACCTGCAGAGTCATCGGGTTCGTCCTGAAGAGGAAATGAAATCTGAGATCAACTTTATCCGCCTATAAAACCTCAGACTGTTTTTAGTTTTACTCTGGACGGAACCGCTGAACCCAAATCATCCAGGGACAAACGTCCCGACTCGTTTTGATCACTGATCCAGCCTGTTCTAAATAAATTAAATAATAGCTAAATAATTAAAGACAAAATATGTAAGAAAATTAAATGTTAAGAGAAATGAGAAGAGAAATTTTATTTTTAATAAATATAATAAGAAAAAGAACAAAGAAATTTAATATGCAAATAAAGCTAAAGAGAACTAAATAAAGAAAACAAAACTAAACAAATACATCAGAAATTATAGAATGGATAGCTAAATATGGGATAAGTTAAAAACTAAATAAGAAATGTGTAACAAATTGATTAATATATAAGAAAATTTAACTGGAAAGAAACAAAATTTAGAAACTCGTGTTTCTGAATGTATTTAATTGTTTTTATCTTGCAGAGATGATCAGCATAAATCAATATGAACTGAGTGAATCAGCCAATCAGCTGAGCAGTCCGGAGACTCTGATGAACATCAGGGAGGTTTGCTGCAACGCCGCGTCCTCTGCTGCAGCTGCTGCCACGTTTGGCTCAATAAGACAGAAAAAAGCAAACAGATGCATTGTGGGAGTTTTAGTTTGTTGGATCAGAACAAGTTAAACTGCTCCAGTTTGATGATTTCTAATGTCATCATTAAAAAGAGTGCAGTTAAATCTGGAATCCACCGACAGACCCTCAGAAGGCGTAAAGAATGTCTGGCTGGAAGCAATCCTTCCCATAATGCCTTGCAGGACGCAAACAGACGACCCGGGTCAGAAACACAAGCCTTTGAGTGAGGAAACAAATCCCTCATTCTGCTCCAACGCCTCAGAGTTCAGCAGAAACACCTTCGAGAGACACGTTTCCAGGGAAACCATGGCAACGAGTCAGGAGACACACACACACACACACACACACACACACACACTCCTGCTGTAGGACGAGGACGCCTCTGACCCAGGACGATGATAAATCTGAACGCTGATGCAGCCGCCTCTCCTCAGGACTGACAGATTATCCCATCAGAGCTGAATTTGTCTCAAACAGGAAGTGACATCACTCCCTCAGATTACTGCAGTCAGCTTCAGCCACAGACCAAAGCCACAAAACTCACAGGAAACCCCCCACCCACCTTCAGAACAGCTGTGATCCAGTAGCCGGGTTCTGAGGTATCAGCGGCCATGTTGGAACTTCCAGTGTGGCATTCAATGACAGTTGGGAACAATAACCGCTCCTCATTCTCAGCTCTTTTTTAGAATGAGGAAATGTCGAAATAACGACAATGTCTCTGAGATTAGTGCAGAGGAAGTGATGTCAGGATGTGTGTGCAGAAAGTGATGTCAGGATGCGTCTGCAGGTGTCCTTACCTCTTCGGCTCGCTCCGTCTGTCCCTGAGAATAAAGCCAGCGAGGAGATTCTGGAAGAGTTCTGCAGGAAAACACAGACGGGACGCACTAATCAGCAACAACAGATATTTCATCTGCAGGTTTTATTCTATGAAAAAATCTCACAGCATCACCGATTGTCGATTTTCTGACGATACAATGGCAGGCAAAACTATTCAAACCCACTAAACTTTTCCATATTTTGTCTTTCAGTTTTTATTCATTGTTTTATTTGTAAAAAATGTTTTGAATCATATAATTTTCTTTCTATTTCACAGTCGTATTACACTTTGTGTTGGTCTGTCACATTAAATTCCAATTAAATATATTTATGGTTGTAATGTGACAAAATATAAAAAAATTAAAGGGGTATGAATACTTTTGAAAGCTTTTTATTAAGTTACATTTAATCTGAAGTATTTTTGAACTGAACTGCGTTGTGAGGTCGTCTCCTCTGAATATCTGTGATAAAAACAGATCAGAGCTGAAACCAAACATGTTTGCTTCACACATCAGTTTATCTTCTCAGCTGCAGCAGCTTCATCTCCGTTCAATCAGATTCAGGCATGTTTCATCTCCTCTGACACCTCAACATGCAGCACAAATAAACTTTACAAATGAAATTAACCCAGAAACACTTTTTTTTTTACCCCTCCAGGGGGTCTTTTTGTGGCTCTAGTGTCCCTTAGATGACAGCAGGCTGACAGGAAACAGGGAAGGAGAGGGGGGAAGACATGCGGCAAATGTCGTCGGGTCTGGGAGTCGAACCCGCGACGGCCGCGTCGAGGACTCAAGGCCTCCAAATACGGGTCGAGCTAACCGCTCCGCCACCACGGCACGCCCCCAGAAACACATTTTAATGCTGATGTTTCAAACTGATCAAACTGTACTGATCAACCTCAACGTTATTTATAGAAAAGGGGAAGCCAGAGTGTTGCTCTGGTTTCTGCAGAGACTTTAAGACGACGACTATAGATAAATAAATCATAATCAGGATTAACTAAGCAACGATTTAGCTAATTATTTCTGAAGGAAGATCAAACCTTCAGAGAAGCTCATCTCACCTCTGAGGATCTCAGAAATCTGCTCCTCCAGAGTTGTACTTTTTAAGGAGAAGTGTTTCAGCTGCTTTCTACTCCAGATCTGAAGCTGCAGCGACCAACACTTTCTCTCTCTCTGTTAGTGTTTAGTTTGGGGAACTCTCACATTGTTGAGGAAAGCCCAGATCAGTTCCACTACCTGCAGAGGATTTCCTCCTCCTCCTCATGAGTTTATGACTGAGTTTTAAACAGAAACCAAAACAGATTTGATAAATTCCCCAGCCTGATCCAGACCTTCAGTCACTCCCTGCCGTCATTCATGACTCACTGAAGGTCAGAACAAAAACTTTGTGGTTTATAAACTCTGCAGATGTTCCTCTTTCAGGTTCACTTCCTTGTTCTATAGAAAGGATCTTTTGATTTGGTTCAGAGCTCTGTCAGGACTTTACAAGGACTTCCAGGTGACCCATTATGCCTCCTTGAACAGATTAGGATTTCAATTTTTATACAAAATTATTCTTAGATAGTCAGGTTTTTATCTGCTCAGTTCTGCCTATTTTGAGCTGTTTAGGGGTCTCTGTCACTTTAAATCCACATAACCTGCTGCTGGCCACGCCCCCAGCTCAACGTTTACACTTATAAGTGAAAATATCCCCAAACAGATGTGCAATTATACAACCATATATCTCTGAAAAGTGTCAGTAGAACCTGCAACAAATTGTTTCTGGATGCCAAGTCAACAACAAAACACTTCTCGTTTCCAGCAGCCATTGTACAGCAGTAAACCCAGCTGACCAAACATGCTGGAGCTCAGTTTGGGTTGCTAGGTAACAGGTGTAGCTATTCTGGGGTTGTAGGTTTGATCATTTATCCAGACACCAAAAAACATTAAATTATTGCCTTGGTGATTTTTTAAGTGCTTGGGATGTTTTTAGAAACAGTTCAGACCCAAATGGAAGTACAAAAATTTACAAATGTGAATTTTGCGTAATAGTTTGAACTTCATGCTAACCTTTAGGCTTTTAAGACTTTTAAAGTAAAAATTTCAGATTTTACTCAAAATACTAGCTTAGCTTCATAAATTCTTAGCTTATTATAAAAGGAAGTTGACATTTCAAATTCAAAAATACTTTATTAATCCCAAAGGGAAATTAAACCATTATGCAGCTGAGTTTCTACTCACACAGAGAGCAGAAAGAACAGGACGCCGGAGGAGTTGGCCACCGTGGCCAGAGTCCTCCAGGGCCGGACGAAGTAGCCCAGCGCTCCGAACAGAGCAATGCCGACGGCGAAGATCATGCTGGTCAGCGTCCCTGCAGAGACAAGCAGCTGCAGCTAACAGAGTCCAGGCAGCAGGGCGAGTGAGCGGGTCAGCGGCGCCGTACCGGTCATGGCCCAGTAGGACTTCCCCACGTATTCCTGGGTGAGGACGAAGCAGACGAGGCCGATGCCGCCGTTCATCAGCCCCACCAGGAGCCGAGAGGCGGCGAAGACCTCGTAGCTGGGCGCCAGGGCGGTGAGGTAGCCGAACATCACCTCAAAGAACAGACCTGGGGGGCAAAGGGGGCGGAGCATGAGGAGGAGAACCCAACGGAGCCTGGAGGAGGCGCATAATTTAATTATTGATATCTGAAATAAATGCTTCAGATTGTCAGTAATTGATTGTATACGTCTTGGATTAAAGCCTCCATTAAACTTAATAATAAATCATTTACAGTAGTCAGAATGTAATTGGACTTGTCTTAATTATTAATACATCTAGTCATAAACCAATTTCAGATATCTGGAACATAAGTGTGGTGAAGCAGATTTTATGCTAAAACTGCCTGCCGTAGCCTCCTGGTTACACAGAGTGCTGCTGGAGTAAAACATCCCAGCTATGTGATGATTAAAGTTCTCCGAGTGAAACTCCTCCACCTCTGATCCCATCTGCTTGTTCATTCCTGCAGGAATTCATTGAACCTTCAGGCTGATTCCTGACACACTGGGATACAGCGTTGCAGGCTGTTGCAGGTTGGGAGCAACGCAACAACCTCAGGCAACGGTAAAGCAACAAGCAACCCTGATGCTGCTGGTCACACTGAAGGAAAGCCAACCGGATCCCCGTTTCCCCTCACCTGTCAGGTAGACGGGCCTCCGTCCGATCCGATCAGAGAGCGGCCCGAAGACGACATTCCCCACCAGCAGCCCGGTGAAGAACAGCGACCCGGCCAGGCTGACCTTATAGGCCTGCTGTCTGATGAGGACCCACTGAGGCGCACAGGGACAGGAGGAAACCCGTTAAAGCCTCAGTGTTTTACTTCCTGTCTGTGGACGTTCGGCTTTCCAGACCTCCGTGACGATGGAGTCCACATCCTCCGTGAAGATGACGTGCTGCTGCAGCTCCCGGTGGCCGGACGAACCACCGTCCTGCTTCTCGACCCGATACTCTGGTGTGTATCCGACCAGAACGATCAGCATGGACTGGCAGGCCATGTAGACCTGAAACACAGAAAACCAGAACATACTCCAACAACACGGAGTTTTAAAGACAAGCAGCAAAAGCAGTGCTTGCCACTTTCTTCAGTCAGAGGCTTCATCAGATTGATTGCAACACTGACTGCTCACTGCATCAACATCATACCAACAGAACCAGTTTTCTTCCAGAATTTTATGCTTTTTAATTTAAGACACTGAGCCTTAATACAAACTGTTCTTAGGTTGTTACATGACTCAGATCTTCTTGACTGAAATTAAACTGTTCTGCTGGTTAATAAAGCTTTAAATCGGTTTCATTTACCTTCATAAGGTCACATTTTAGACTGAAACGTTCATAAAACGGACACTTAGAATAAATTTACCCATTCTTATAACCTACACGACCTTATAGGTTTGTGGTAAAGTCGCCAACAGTCTGAAGTATTTATGGAAGATTCATTTTCACACCAGGCTCAATATTTGAATGTTTGTTGTTGTTTTGGGCTCATTCTGAAAGCCACGTAGCGCTGCAGCTAGTGCTAGCAGAGAGTTTCCTGTCTGGTTTTTTTTCTATTTAATCGGTTAAAATATAAATATTTAAAGGTGACAAACCTGCGCCAGAACCAGCACGGTGACCGCCCGCTTCTGGTACGGCCCAAACTCTCCAACCGTGTGGAAAGCAGTCTCTATATCCATGCCACCGAGGCCGAGCCGAGCTGGCTGCTAGCCAAGCTAGCATCGCAGCACAAAGATGAGCTGCACGAGCAAGATGGTTGGCTTCTTTAACTTCCGGGTTCACTTCCCCGTAAATCTATATTTTCATTTGAATTTATTCTAAAGCTTCGGACAGCAACACAGCTAAGAACTGAAACTGATATGCTAACTTAAATGTTTTTGTTTGTTTGTTTTACTTGAATGTTTGTGCAGTTTTAGCGCAATATGTTGCGTCTGAAACCGATGTGAGCCAAATCAAGAGTGTGCCCTGCCTTAATGTCCGAGTTCGCTTCAGTTTAGTTTGAGTGACGAAACGAAATTTATTCAAGAAAGCAAGTTACAGAGCAGTGGAAAAACAAATGAATACACGAGTAGCACAGGATACTGGCATTTCCGGTCCAACGCAAAAATAAATGAGACGCTTATTACTGTTGTTTTAACTCTGGATACTGACAGAGGCGCCAGTCAGACATGCATTACAGAGACTTTACGCAAAATCAAGGAAATTATGGACAGCATCCTGTTAAGCTGCGTTAACAATAGAACTGAGCAAATTGTTGTTGCAAAAATAATTCACTTAATGGAAACAAGCCAATTTCGGGGAAAAGATTTTTTTGATAAAAGAAAAAAGAAAGAAAATGCGCTAGGATTAGAGTGTTTAAAGTATCCAAATGAATATATTTGCACAACTGCAATAGAAATACTTTTTCTGAAGCGAGTCAGGTGATCGATCACCAGCTGGACGTTACTACTAGCGAAAACCACAAAGAAGACGACAGGAATTAGTCTTATTTATGGTTTGTAGTTAGTTTTCTCCCAGACTTCGGCCAGCTGGCTTCACCAGAGATCTCACGGCATCGCACAGTTCATAAAAAGTTGTATTTAAAACATAACTCTTCTGTAAAATGGCTGACTACAATTTCCCCAAAGTGTTTACATCCATGATGTTTAATAACTTCTACTGCACAACTTATTATTTACCTTGTGGGCGAAATAAAGTATTCTTGTAATTATTTTTTTTATTTTTTCACCATGTAAACCAAAAGGATTTTTGAACAAATGGCGGCTTCTTGATAAGTCAAACAATAACTGCTGCTCCAATTGCTAAAACGGCCACAAGCAGAACCGCAGGCAGCGGAACCGGACCGCTGCTGGGTTCCTTCTTGAAGGGGTTCGCTTTTGGGTCGCTCTCCTTCTCGCTGAATAGATTCTTCACTTTGCAGGTGTAGCGTGGAAAACTCGAAGTCTTCTTGGTAATAGAAATGCTGATCGTCTTTCCCCCCTCCTTCCATTGTCCCGTTTTTCCTTTCTTCCAGAAGTACTGGACGGGTTCGGCACCTTCAAACGTTCCACCACAAACCAGGGTGCATTTCCTAGAGGTCAGGCTGCTGCAGCCCTGCGGCCTCACGGTGATTTGAACAGGGTAGTCGTCCAGCTTCCTGACCCCCACAACGTTAAATCTGACAGGAAGGAGTCTGTTGTTGACCTCCACCGTGAACTGCCCGTCGTCAGATTTTCTCATGTTGCTGATGGTCAGTATTGCGGTGGTCGGGTCCAGGTGTAATCGGCCTTTTAAGTCACCCAGATATTCCACAGGAGCATTTTTCGTAAAGTATTCAGCAGCAAGGTTCCCCTTATGCTTCCATGTGATGGCGGTGATGGCCTGCTGGTACTTTGGGTCGAGCTTCAGACTCTTTCCGATCTCAAAGTAAATGAGGTCCTGAGCCGCGGCCGGCAGCGCCATCAGCACCAGGAGGGAGAGACCAGCCGTCACTGCCATGACGGAGCGTCTCCACCGCCCTGAATATCCACGTCTAACTTGAACAACTCCACACCATCTAGCCCGCGGTTCTTTGTGATCAAAATGGCGGCCGCTCGTTCTCCTTGGCGGTTGGAAAGAAACGTAACGGTTTTGTATGTAACGGCTCGCAGCTGTAGCTGCGTTGAGACAACAGCCGTAAAAACGACGTTTTACTAGAAGAGCTCCACAAACACAGAGCCTGAGGTTCTTTATGATCAAAATGGCGGCCGTTCGTTGTCCTTAGCGGTTGGAAAGAACTGCTAAGGTTTCTGAAATGGAGTGAGCCTCAAAATGTCTTAATTTATACAAATATCATCATTCCAGAGGCGGGCAGAGTCTCCAAAAACGGTTCTGAAGTAAGAGTATCACTGTCAGCATATTTCTACTAGTAAAAGTAGCCGTAAAAAGTATTTGGTAAAAAGTTTACTCAAGTACTGAGTAACTGATCAAATTATGATTTAATACTTAAAAATTACATCATCAAAATATAGTTAAGTGAAAATGTTGGTATTCTAATGATGGAAATGACAATTATATCTACGAAACAAAAAATAACAAAACCAAATCAGTTTCTTTCAATAAAAAACTTATGAATCTTTAAGGAAAACAGCAAGAGTGTGTCTGAGTCTGGTGATTATTTTATTTTATTTTTTTATTAAAACATGTTTGTTTTTCATTTAGTGGGTAGAAAATCCAGAAATTTTGCTCAACTTAGAGTAGAAACACTTCATAATAAAATTACTCAAATAAAAGCAGAAAGTATATTAAAAAAATACTCCTAAACGTAATCTTTTTTCAAAAAAGATTTGAAAAAAGTTAAATGTAATTGAGTAAACTAGTAACTAGTTACTAGCCAACTTATTCTGACTCTATGTGAGTAAAACAGCAGATCCTGTCTCCTCCTCTGCTTTAGGGCTGAAAATTAAACTGATTGTTGTTAAAAAATAACCAAGCAGTGTTAAAGAGTGAATTTCTCAGTCACGTTTATTAACATCTCAAACAGACAAAAAGTAAAAACAGAAACAAACAAATGAATAAAACAAAGCTATCAGGCCCATTGCATGTCATTTTACATAATTTGTTTGAAAAGGAGCAGGTAGAAAAAGATCTTCTGATTTCCTGCCCTTTATACTTATCAACCTACAAACATTTAAATCTAATCATTTAAATTATTCCCACACTGAATGACACTTAAAACTCACATTCTCATAATTAAATTTACAATGTTCATAAATTATTAATATCAATAATATCCCTTTTGGTCTTTGAGACATCTGTCCTACACAACATATTTCCCAATAATCTCCTTTTTGAACAGATTTTAAATCAGGTTTATAGTTTTACTTTGTTTAAACTCATCATTTAATCCACTCCATAAATCTGCCACACATATTGATAAACAAACCCTTTTATTTTATTTCCTTCCCTCTTAAATTATAATCCCCTATTCTGACACAAAACATTTTTGGAATATTATGTGGAAGTTGATGGTTTCTTACTTTTAACATGAATTGCATAGTTTTGAATCTTACAAGGAACATTTGATTTAAAAAAACAATAATGGGTTTGTATGTTCCCAATATCAACAAATGATCCACTGTTGGGCTTCCAGTGTTGCATTAAATGACAGCTGGGAACTATCGCCTCTCTTCTCATGCTGTCATTTTTAATTAGGGTGAGGAAACACCCTAATAAAAGGGTGAGGTTACTGAGATTAGTACAGAGGAAGTGGTGTCATGATGCGTCTGCAGGTGTCTTTACCTCTTCCCCGTCAGAATAAAGCCAGCCAGGAGATTCTGGAGGCTCTGCAGAAAAACACAGACAGGACGCACTAATCAGCAACAACAAATCTGCAAATAAAAGTGTTGGTTTACAACAAAGAAACAATAAGTATTAATCTGATTTATTCAAGTCTGGACAGAAATGTAAAGAGGAGCAGAAAAACCAAAGGAGGTGGATTAGCAGTGGAATTGATTGCAACACTGACTGCTACTGGAGATCCTTCCTGCTCACAGCATCAACATCAAACCGACAGAACCAGCTTTCTCCCAGCATTTTGTGCTTTTAATTGAAGACACTGCGCTCATTTTAAATAAAACATCTGCAGGATGATTTAGAGCTTCTCGGCTGAAAGAAAACTATTCTGCTGATTCTATTACACGTTTAACTCGGTTTTATTCAGCTTTAAAAGTGACGTTTTAGCCTGAAACGTCAATTGAATTTGATAAAACAAATTTAGTCATTTGTATAACTAACACGAACTTATTAACTCGCCAACAGTCTTAAGTGTTGATGGAATGTTGCTTTTCACAACTAGAATTAATATTTAGATGTTTATTGTTGTTTCCAGTCTAATTTTCTATCTTTAACCACCTAAAATGTAATTATTTAAGTGTGACAAACCTGCGCGTGGAAAGCCGTCTCTATAGCCAAGCTAAGCTAAACCAGCACCGCCATACAAAGATGATCTGAACGAGCAAGATAGATAGCTGCTGTCATTTCCGAGTTCATTTCCTCATAGATTCGTATTTTCTGTTCAGTTCATTCAAAAGCTTTAGACAGCAGCACAGCTGAGAACTCAAACTAATATGTTAAATTAAAGTTGTGTGTGGATTTTTTATATTTTATAGCATTCAGCGGCGCCTCCAACCGGTGCGGTTTAAGCAACACTCCGAGCTAGCAGCTACATTTAGATCACGCCCTGCATTAGCTTTCAGAGACTGCTTCCAGGTAGATATACAACCGTTATTTCAGTTTATTATTAAGCTCCAGACAGCGACACAACTAAGACCTCTCATTAATATGCTAAATTGAAAGGTATTTGCATATTTTTCCAGTTTTAGCTGCATCTGGAACCGATGTTTAAGCGTCACTCCGAGCTAGCAGCTAAATTAAGAGTGTGCCCTGCCTAAACTTCCGGAGTTGCTTCACAGCGACTTTCATGTAATGCCTTTAAGGTTTTTTTGGTTTTAGAGAAATATAGGCTTCAGACTCAGCGACGCAACGAATTATTTATTTCACAAGGTACGTTACAGAGCAGTGGAAAAAAGAATAAATACAGGAGTAGCACTGAAAACAGGCATTTACAGTCCAACACAAAAATAAGATGCTTAACAGTCTTAATTGCGTCCATCAATCACTCTCTCTCTCTCTCTCTCTCACACACACCCACACACACAAAGGGTAAGTTAAACAGGTCACACTCATTTTAAAGCCTAAGCTTCCACTAGAAACAGCTCACTATCTTCCTATTGTCCTCCTGAGCAATTTATTCCAGTGCATTCAAAAACAAACTTAAAAAGCATATTGCATCTAAGGTAGTATTAGTCAATCCATGGCTTTATCATGAAATATTTACAGATGAGAATACGTCATATGATGCTTAAATAAAATGCGATCCTGTGCAACAATTGAGTCACATTGAATCTGTTTTACAGATTCTCTCTAAAAATGGGTTTTAAAAATGAGGTTTTTGCAACATGACAGCATTAAATAGATATGAATAATAACACATTGCATTCATTACATCTCAGTTTCTCATCATTACTGTTCATTATCCAAACAGGTCTTTAAAGCAATGTTCTTATGCTTTCTGAAACTCCTGATTCACATGCAGATTAACAAACTGCTAAAATGATGGAAAATAAAACAATTCAACATATTCATATGAAAAAAAACTGGAAAGAAAGAAAGAGTTCACGTTTAAGCGCCGCAGATTTTTTTTTTCCCTTCATAATTAATCCGAACATGATGGTCAAATGGAAGATCCAGACAGATATAAACACTGAAGAGCTTTGCCCTCGCTGACAGGAGGAATCTGTAATAATGTCTATATTCACAGAGATGCAGGAGGGCAGAAGGATTTATAACCAGTGTGTTCCTCTGGGAAGGCAAACAGAACAAGTTGGAGTTCTGGTCGAGAAGGATCCACAGTTGCCAGGCCCTCATAACTCTGAGTTGGCGTCTTTACCAGGCTCTGGCATATTCAAAGCTCTACTCTCGTCCCCATTGGCTTTCACTCCATCGCCTTGTCTTGGTGATGCAAAACCCTCATTCTTCTTTACATATATAAATTTCCAGTAGATAAATCCACCGGCCACAATTAGTAGAATAATAATAATAACGATCCCAGCCACCGCACCTCCACTGAGGCCTGAAGATTCCTTGTTTTTGAAGGGGTTCACTAACGGGCCGCTCTGCTTCTCACTGAATTTGTTCTTCGCTTTGCAGGTGAAGGTTCTGAGGCCCAGTTTCTTCTCCTCCTCGCTGAAAATTCTGATTGTCTTCTCACCCTCCTTCCATTCTTCCGTTTCTCCCGTCTTCCAGAAGTACTGGACGGGCTCAGCATCTTTAAAGTCCTCACCACATGATAGGGTGCAGTTGTGGGTTTCGCTCTCGCACGTCAGAGGCCTCAAGATGACTTCAACAGTTACCAGCTTCTTGACCCCCACAACGTTAAATTTGACAGGAAGGACTCTGTTGTTGACCTCCACCGTGAACTGCCCGTCGTCAGATTTTGTTATGTTGCTGATGGTCAGTATTCCGGTGGTCACGTCCAGTTTTAATCGGCCTTTTAAGTCACCCAGATATTCCAGAGGAACATTATCCTTAATGTATTCAGCAGCAATGTTCCCCTTATGCTTCCATGTAATGGCGGTGATGGTCTCAGAAGACTTTGGGTCGAGATTCAGATTCTTGCCGATCTCAACGTATAAAGGCTCCTGAGCCGCGGCCTGCAGGGCCAGCAGTGTCAGGAGGGAGAGACCAGCCGTCAGAGCCATGATTTTGAGCGGTTCTACTGGGTAAATACCGTCATATCAGCCGGAATGATCGACGTTGTGCCAGAAGAGCTTCACTCCCTTCGAAGTCTTTGAGAAAATGGCGCCCGCTCCTGTCCCGTCCGAGACAAGGCCACACCCTTGGCTCCGCTCCTTACCCGTCTGCCGGTGTGTGGACCGGCAGATTAATTGTGAGGAGCATTACTGTCACATGCTGATCTGGACTGTAGTGTAGTCGGTACATGTATATATTTTCTCTAAAATATCTTTGCTCTTGACAAATAAAAATGTTATTGAGTTAAAATTTCTTTAGCTGCTCATTTACTGTCTAAAAGTGAGACCCCGCCCACCGCGCTGCTTCCCTCACCGGCTGAAAGGATATGGAAGTACCTCAGTTTCAATATGGCGTACAGATTACGTCATCGCGTACCGAGAAATGGGAGGGAACGCATGAACGTCTTCCAAAAACCTTCAGAATGTTTCTGGAATCACGTGCATTACAGGAAACTGAATCCGGCTGGTTGTTGTGTTAAACCTCTCAATCATTTACATTTCAGGTTGGGAGAATGTGACTAAATTCTGACAAATAATTATATTAAAACCGACGTGGATCTACAAGTAAGTGAGTTGAAACATATTTTAGTAGTATAAAATAAAACTTTAGGTCTGTTTGTGATCATAAAATGCATTTAAAACATGAACATAATTATTGATTTGTGGATTAAATCATGATTAGTGAACTAGAAGTTTCTTTCTTTACCTTCATTCCTACAGGAGATTCTTAAAGAACTATTAACTATTCTTTTACTGTCATTGTGCATGAAATTAAGCACAACAAAATTTTTAAAAATAGGAACTCGAAGGCAAGTTAAATAAATGGATAAAATAATAATAGATGAGTATATCTCAATGAATGTTAAAATATAGTAGAAACACAAAAACCACTGGGATGTTAAGAATAAATAAATGTGTTTTTAAGCAACGATGCCAAAATATTATTTAGTTTTGCGTTTTGTACATAATGATTATAATACATGTATTTCCTGTGATAACTGTAGTGTTAAATAGTGATTAATTTTTTTTAAAAAACCTATAATAGTTAAAATATGGCACCTGAAAATAGTGAGATTAAATATGGAGCTCCACAAGGCTGCTCTTTAAGCCCAGTCCTTTTCAGAATTCAAAGACATTATGAGCCATAACAATAAGATCTATTTCAAGGTTTTTTAGTTTAAGATACACATAAAATATAACAGTTGGCTGATTGTGGCTTTGATATTAACTCTTCTAGGAATAATGTGAGCAAACAGTAGCCTGTTTCCAGGACTCTTCTGTTTTATAGGTAAAAATTAATCTGATTAATAGTGGGTTAATTAATTACCAAATAATTAATAATAAAACCCAATTTATTATGAACCACATAGACAAATTTGATTTCATTTGCCATTTAATTATGATATAGTATAGTTACATAATAATGACACTGTACATATTATTTGCGTATATCTTAAAGAGATTCAGAAAATATAAAGATTTGTATTTAGAAACATGCATTTTTTAAGTAAAGCATAATAGGAGGAAGGTACTTTTGATTAAAATTAAACCTTATGTGTAAAAATAAATCAGTAAAAAGGGGAAATAAACACATGAATGATTTATGTTAGCGGGGGAAACTGTTGTTCAAATATTAGCTGATATTGATATCCGATATTAATACTGCTGTTATGGCCAATTATCATTATTTAACAACATTATTGTTTTCCAACACTTTCAACACTATAAAAGCAACAAAACCAGTAGATTACCTCTGCTTCAGTTAAACTCCCATAATCCTGTGCTTCATCACTATCAGAGTCACATGACCGACCCAAACAACAAGATGGAAATAAACTCAGATTATTTATATCAGCCCAGGTTTACTAATCAGATCGATACGGATATGTTACTATATGACTAACATTGGTCGATACTGATATTATTGCCAATATGTGTATCTATTAACTGGTACTGCATGTAAACAACATGAGCTCAAAATGCGACACCTACAGTTAGCCTCCCAAAGGATTGTGTTTAATAATGGATAAGAGGCTTATTAATTATTATTTAATAACGTGTCACTCAAAGAAAAGCTGAGGATAACAGCTACTTCCATGATACTATTTGTATTTAATTTCCCTTTGGGATAAATACAGTAGTTTTGAACTAGAAAGGAGGAATTCAGGTCTGCAGGAATATTTTTTTAGTTTCTTGTGTTGAGTTGCAGAACGTTTGTCTTTAGAAAACTAAAACGGTGCGAAGCAGGTAGATCTCTGTCTGCCGGTCCTGGACCTGCGGCCCGCACTGACCAACTTCATCTTAACACCAAAAACAGAATTATTTTCCACGCCGGACATTGTTTGGGCTGAAAGAAAATTATTGTTTCCTCCAAAGCCACTCAAGTCTATTTTCTTTTATGTTTCTAAATCACAAATGTGCATACTTGAAGTAAAGAACGACTTATTTTTTGATCTCCACGTTTTCCATCTCAGAAGAGCTTAGAATCTTCAGAATCACAAAACGTCCCAGACTTGTTCATGGTTTCGTTGTGGTCAGTCACATTTACAAAGCATCACCACCTTAGGATGAACAAAGAAAACAATAACTGATATAAAAGATTAATATTTTCATGCCAGGTTGTATATATAAGCATGTTGTGTTATTGGAGTTTCATGTTAGGTGTTTGTTAGTTAATGGGTTAAGTAATCCTCAGCTGGAAAGGTTTGGGGCAGCAATGGCCAAAAGGCTCAGAAGGAGGATTTCTTGTAGAAGGGGTTGACAGTCGGGTCGCTCTCCTTCTCACTGAATGGGTTCTTCACTTTGCAGGTGATGGTTTCAAAGCTCCAAGTCTCTTCAGAAATGGTGATCACCTTTTCCTCCTCCTCCCACTCTCCAGCTTCTCCTTTCTTCCAGAAGTACTGGACGGGCTCAGCGTCTTTAAAGTCGATACCACAAGCCAGGATGCATTCAGTGGAACTGCGATCGTATGTCAGAGGCCTCATGATGACTTCAACAGGGTAGTCGTCCAGTGGTGAAGAAACTCTCAGTTACAAAAAGGTTTGTGATTCCTGTCCTAAAGTCACTGTTTGGTGTAATCTCCATTTTAGCATAAATCAGGGGCGATTCTAGGATCTGACCTTTAGGGGGGCTGAGCCCCCAGCAGGACCAAGACCCATGAGAAGATATTCGTTGGTGCAGTTTTCTAAATCTAACTGCTTATTTACATACATTTACAAACAAAATTAAGAGACATGTTGTCAGTAATTCACAGAATAAAAGAACAATGTTCATTTTACTCAAACATAAACTTATAAAGAATAAAATCAGAGAAACTTTAAATTTTTTCCAGAGGTGTATGAACTCAGTTTGAAACAGAATCTCTAGATCACATCATAGCTGCCAACATCTGCTAACATTAATGAGACACAAGAAGCTGTGGAGTCACTCAGTCCTAGAGTGGAAATGAAAATAAAATCTACTGATTTACACCCAGAGGTGGGTGAGGTACCAAACATTTACTCTGGTAGAAAAAAAACATTGAAGAAATGACTCAAGTAAGAGTAAAATAGTATTTGGTTAAAAGTCTAATCAATTACGGAATAACTGATCAAATTATCAATCATTTAATATTTAAAAATTACGTCATCAGACAGAACAAAATACAAAGTTAAGAGGAAATTTTACTATTTTAAGGACTAAAATGACAATAATTCATATAACAAACACAAACAACAGTCAGACAAAATAATTTTCCAAATCAGTTTCTTTCAATAAAAACACTTATAAAACTTTAATAAAAGCTGCAGATGTGTGTCTGGTGAACTTTTGATTAAAACATGTTTGTTTTTCATTCAAAGGGTAGAAAAGCTAGAAATACTTTAAAATATAATTACTCAAAGTACTGCTGTTACAGCTACTCTTGGATTTTAACAAAAATCAAAAGGTGCCAGAGTAGTTTCTAGGAGGAGGGTTTTCCGACTCATCCAAAACAAAGCACTCGTGGAAAGTTTTCTGGTGGCAAACGGTGACTTTCTCAATGTACAAAAATAACAGAAACACTCTCCGAGTTGACTTTCCAAAAAATGTAAAATTAAACTTTATTTGGTGCGGTGGAAAAACTATTTCACCCCTCGCTCCTTAACCAAACAATCAGATGCCCTGCAGCAGCTGCTTCCGCCCCTAATCACAGCAGGAGGCCACCTGATAAGGAGGAGGGTCTAAACCAAACAAATAAATACACAAGTTACAATAGATATATTATTTATATAAATTTAGATCTGTAACCTTAATACATTAGCAAAAATAAATTAATTCAATTCTTAATAGGCTCCAACAACTGCGCACTAAAAATACTACTAAAAGTTTGTTTGTTTTTTCAAATAATTACTCAAGTAAATGTAACTAGTTTCTACAAACTCTGACATCAGTTCTCTACTCAGCCAGCAGGGGGCAGCAGAGCGTCTGCTGGCTTTAATCTCTAATCTCTCATGTTGAGTTTCAGGGCTTAAAAGGTTGTCAAACCGTCACCGTCAGGAATCCTCACTTCTCCACCTTAATCACAATCTGAACCAGAGAGATGAGGCTTCATGTTGTGGGTCCAGATGGACAGAACCGGGCCGCGCCGCAGCAACGTCTCAGCAGTTCATCCTGCTGCTGCGGCTCGTTGCATAACGTCTTTATACTCTTGTTGTTTTCCGTCAAAAGAGCTTAAAGAGTCCAGAACGCAGTTCAACACACACAACTGGATATGTGACCCGTTTGGGCCTCAGAACCAGAAACATGCCTGTAATCAACTCTGCATAATCTGGTTTATGGGACCAGAGGATGACTGGATCCAGTTTAAATCCAGCCGTAACGCTGAGTTAGCTAAACTATGAAGGCTTTTCACATGAAACCTGCAGGGAAAGCAGAACTTTCTATTAAAATAAAAGGTCAGGTGCAACTTGTTTGGAAAGAAAAGGATTTTTCCAAAGAAAATAAGTTAATAGCTGCAAACTGAAATAGCTGGAGTGTAACAGCACAATGTTTAAAATCACATGAGGCAACATGAAAATATGACTCGCATTGTTAACTAGATTATTACTGACCTGCGTTTGCTCTGATGTCTAATTTAATTTATATAAAAAGGGATTTAAGTCTTAAAAGAAGATTTATTAAAGCTCAATATCTATTATGTTCAGTTTTAGCTGCGTTATATTTAACAATTCAAACTTTTTCAAACATTTTTCTCAGAATGGAGAACCTGAAGGCGCCTGCTGCAAAATGATGTCTAAAAAGTTAAATCTGCATTTTGTTAAAATATGTAAGTGGTAGATCTGTATTAATTTATCCCACAATAAATGCAGTTTGTAGATTTTTGATATTTTTATTTTGTTTGTTCAGAACCAAAACCATCAATGCAATAAAGACACAATCAGACTTTATTAAAATAAACGATGGAGTTTTTAGTTTTAGGTTCTCTCACTCAGTAACTACAGCAGCGTCATTTTTCTGTCTGTTTTTTAAGGTTTTATCGTTTTAATTTCATTCTAAAGTTAAGAAAAAAAATCTGGACTAGATTTAGTCGAATAAAAAAACCCCGCAAAATTTAATTCAACAATGATGCAAAAAAAATATTGATTTATGAATAATAAATGATGAATATTATCTTACCATACATGAGGATGAGTCCTTCAGCTCACATCCACACACCTGTGGAGATAATCCTTACACACACACACACACACACACACACACACACAGAGCAGCATGACTCCGCCCACTTTGGTGGACTTACAGGATCTGAGAGGAAAAATGTTCTGAAAGCTGGAAATGTTTTCAGATTAATAACGAAGAATTGATTAATTGATTTATTATTGAATCTTTTAAATTTGCAGAACCTTCTAGATGCTGAGGTGAAGATTTTTAAAATAATCTTTCATAATGAAACTGACCCACAGCATGACGGGGCAGAGAGACCGGCATCGCCGTGGCAACGACCCCAGAGCCACAGGAGCAGAAGAAGAAGAGGCGGTCCTAAAGTAGAAGAAGAAGAAAGGCTCTGTATTTAGTAAAAAATAAAAAGTGACAAAACAATAAAACATTTAATATTTAAAAATTACAAAATCAGATGGACCAAATTACAGATTTATGTGGAAATATTGTAGTTTTGAAGACCAAATTTAAAATACTAAAAACTCAGAGATGGGTAGTAAGTAGTCAAAATTACTCAATTACATTGGAAAAATATACATTTATTAGTATTTTTACTAAGCTGTATTTTTTTCTACTTTTACTTGAAATATTTTATTCTGAAGTATTTCTACTCTTATTTGAGTAAAATTTGTGGGTTTTCCACCCACTGAATGAAAAATTCACCAGACACAGAAACACCTGCAGGGTTTGTTGAAGTTTCATAAGATTTTGTATTGAAAGAAACTGATATGGAAATTTTGTCTTTTGCCTGATTTTGCTACTTATATGAAATTATTGTAACTTTGGTCCTGAAAATGTCAAAATTTTCACTTAACTTTACATTTTAGTCCATCTGATGATGTATTTTTTAAATATTAAATGATTGATAATTTTATCAGTTACTCAGTATTTGCCTAAACTTTTTAATAAGTACTTTTTTACTCCTGAGTATTTTTTTACTGCTATTTGAAGTACTGCTTCTCTTACTCGAGTATAATTTCCTCTATCCGCCTGTTCTGGAAGTTTTTACTGCGTTTCTGCTCTTAAACCATCTTTGCGCGCAGGATTTATGCACAGACTTTGTTTTTAATGCACAAATTTTCCGTAAAGATCCCCACTTATGCTTCGTTGCCATGGTGATGATGGTCTCAGTCGTGGCGTGCTCCTCGTCCTCCATCCGCGGGTCGTACCGGTCCAGCAGCTGCGTCAGAGGTGGCGCCTCGGGGATGAGCGGATCATGACCCGGCTGATGTTGGGCGCCTGCTGCAGCAACAGGATGCTGAGGGTCTGCGAGTGGATGCTGTGGAGCCGCAGGCTGAGCGCGGCTCCCAGCAGGCTGAGCGCGGCTCCCAGCAGGCTGAGCGCGGCTCCCAGCAGGCTGAGCGCGGCTCCCACGGCTCCGGCTTCCACCAACAAGGCAGAAACAGCAAGCGAACCGAAGCACACCACAAACAGAGAAAACAATCCAACATTAAAAACCTTCACCTTTATTAAATGTAGAGTGGAACCAGTACTTGGCAGAAGGAGACCAGTGTCGGGATGGTCTCAGCCACTGTGCGGTAAATCCATCTGCGTTTCCTGACGCACGGCAGAGCGAGAAGCTGAGAGACGGTGGGTCTTTCATTTGGTTGTGGGGCCAAATTCATCCTCAGGACTGACTGAAGTTCAACAAACAGGCCTGGAAACACAGGCAGAAAAAACCTGGATAGATTCATTACTGGCAGACGGAGGGCGGATGTTACGCTGGTGAACTCTGAGGGTAGGTGGCGCTGTTGGAGCTGCTGCCATCCTTCACCGCCGTTTTAGGCCAGCAGCTCCAGAATAGAAACACCCAAACTAAGAACATAAAAAGGAGTTTTTATTAAAATGTAACTTTAATAATAAACGTGTGTTTAAAGGTGACCCATTTAACAGGTTAGGATACGTTTATGGTCTATACAAAACATGTTCATTACATTTTTTTCTTATCTTAGTAGAGTTTTATGAAAATCATTAGATAATGAGAATTTAGTCTGATCAGTTCTGCATATTCTGAGAATAATCCAAGTTCTGTCACTTTAAATCCTACTAAGCTGCTGTTGGCCACGCCCACAATTCAATGTTTACACTCACATAAAAATGGCTGCAAACTGTGGGTCGGTTTTCACTCCAGGTCCTTATGAAGAAGTTATTTGAAAGTCACATTTATCTGCAAATGAAAACCAAAAGCAACCAGATGGTCGATAAAACTCTAAGAAGAAACATCTAAAAAATGAGGAAAGTCTCAGCACAGTGAATATTTAAACTGACAACAGATGTTGACTTTTTCCGGACAGTTATGTACCGGTTCAATACATTTAACGGCCAAATATGGGGCGACTCCGTATTTTACGGGATGTGTGGCGACCTGATTCAGGGCTGCTGAGAAACAGTTTTATAGTGCTAAAGCTAAAGCTAAAGCTAAAACAGGGCTAGAATCGCCACTGGCATAAACAATATTTTTTTAACTGCCGTTTTAACATAAACTACTTTGTACCTTAGTCCAAATTTCATTTTAGTATAACATCTATTTTAACCTAAATTCACTTTTTGGCTTAAATTCTAGTTTAGCATAAATTTTATTACAACATAACTTCCATTTTAGCATAAATCTCTTTAGTGAATAACTGAAATTGTGTCTCAGTGTAAATTCTGTGTAGCATAGCCTTAACAGAATTTATGCTAACTGATGCTCAGACCAGGTTTTAAGCAAAAATGGAATTTAATGTAAATTAGGTGTTAGCATAAATTTCTAGAATAGCCAAAATTACATTTTTGGCTTAAATTACAACTTAGCACAAACTCTCTTTCACCATAAGTTCTGTTTTTATATAAACTGTTATGAATAACTTTGTAGCATAGATACCTGGAAAATATATGGAACTGGTCTGAGAAACGATTGTGGACGTTTTTAACTTTATCCAATCGGTAACTTTGGTGCACGTCATGTTCCGCTATAAACCGGAAGTTGACTGTAAACAACCGTCCTCCGCGGCTGAGAAAAGAGCCGAACCGAACCGAACCAGAAGGCTGTTAATTCAACGCTAATACAGACCAAACAGCTTCCTTCACTTCCTGCGCCGCCATTGCTGAACCTACAGGCTGACTACCAATCTAAAGCGGCGCAGGAAATTAACGTCATCGTCCGTAACTCAGTCTGTTCACTGATTGGCCCAGAAGAAATCAAAATCAAAGATCTTTGATGGATTTAGTATTCAAAAATTACCTAAGATGGCAAAAAGGTTAAGCCAAGTTAAAATGTTGGCATTTTAACTTTGACTCTGGACTGTACTGCTGAGGTTTTGTTCTGTGTTGTGTTGTTATTAAACAAAAAATTAATAAACATATCTACAAAAAAAAAAAAAAAAAATGTTGGCATTTTAAAAACTAAAATGTGAAAAAAAATAAATCAAACTTACAAAATGAAATCAGGCGAAAGAAAATAAAATTGTCCAAATCTATTATTTTTTTCCAATATAACTGCAGATTTATGTCTTTTGATCTTTTGATTGAAACAAACGTCATTCAGTGAAGTTACTGCAATCTAAAAAATAACATTAAACACAGACTTTAAATAGTCTCAGTGTAAAATGAATCATGCTTTATTACAAGTTAACAACAAAAAACAAGAAGAAATTAATGACAAATGGACAAGAAAAATGTTAAAACTGATGTGTGCGGCGGGTTCAGTTCAGGCAATGCAGCGGCAGCCGCGACTTTATTGGAGAGCCCTGTCCTTCGCTGTCCGCCATTTTGGACCTGGACAGAACCTTGGTCTCCTTCCTGCTGCCTTTCTTCTGCTGCGATAGGATCAGAGCAGAACGTTAGGCGGCGGCCCGGTTTCCCCCCGCGGCCCGGTTTCCCCGAACTCACCTTGAAGAAAGGAAGCCGCTTGCTCTCGTTGAAGACGAGGTTCTCGTCGACAAAGGGCGGCTCGGCGGCCAGACTCTCGCTGCAGGAGCTGAGATCGTTCTCCAGGGAGTCCTGCAGACAAACCGGGTCAGAACCGAGACACGCTCACAGAACCAGCTCAGAGTCAGGGAGTTCACATGGTCAACCTGGCTCTGCCTGTCCTCCTCCTCTGGGCCTTCATCCTCCTGCCTCATCCTCAGCGCCTCCAGCAGCTCGCTGCGCCTGCCGCTCCTCTTCAGAACCCTGGGATAAACAAACTCCCGGCGCTGAGGAGTCACACCTGAAGGCAGCAGAACCGGGTCAGCATCAAAGAAAACATTTACCTGAAACTCAGCAGATGATGATGTCATCATCAGCTAATTAAAGTGTCAATTTTAAAAACAAGAGTTCTACTTTATTTCTTTTTAATAAGTACAAAAAATAAATGGGAAACAAAATAAATCACTTGTGAATATTATGTTTAGTAAGAAAAACAAAAAAATTATTCATGAACATTTAAATAAAACTTAAAACTAAAACAAAAAAATTAAAAGCAAATATGACATAAAAAAATGTAATAATTTTACTGATTAATAATTTGATCAATAAAAAAATATTTAAATAATAAAAAAACATTAAAATAAAAATCATAAAAAAATTATAATACCAAATAAAGAAATCAGTAAGTACTTAAAATAAAAATAGTAAATAAAAATCCATAATAATAATAATGATAATGTTGTTGTTGTTCTGTTTTGGTAGCCCAGAACCTGGACCGGTTCTGGTCCGTTCTTCCTCACCAGTAGGAACGTCCTGCTGCAGCTCCTCCAGCAGGAAGCTTCGGACCAGCTGCTGACCCGCCTCCAGCTGCTCCTGCAGTTCCGCCTGCTGCCGCTCCAGAACCACCAGGTCCGAACCCGTCTGCTTCTGCAGATCCGTCAGAACCCGCCGGTTCTCTTCCTGCCGGCCGCTCAGGTCCGCCTCGGCAGCCCGAAGCCGCTCGGCACCTCGGGTCTCCACACCCTGAACACGGGTTGCGTCAGTTAGCAGAAGCAGAACCCAGCAGAACCCGGCCTGCGGCCCGGTTTAACGCTCTACCTGATTGAGACTCTGGGCCTCTTCTGCCAGCTGCTCCATCAGAACCAGCAGGTCCTGGGCCCGGCGGGCCGCCTGCTCCCTGGTTCTGGAGGTCCACTCTGCGTCCCGGTCCACCAGGCCTGCAGCAGAACATCATCATCATCACCTTCATCTCCACCTGGAGGGGGCAGGGCCTCACAGGAGGCGGTACCGGTACCTGACACAGCGCCGTGGAGGTCTGAACAGCGGCCGCTCATCTCCTCCAGCAGAACCTGGTTCTGATGGGCCGCCTGGCGCAGCGAAGAGGCCAGAGAGGAAGAGGAGGAGAGCAGACGCTCCGCCTGCAACGAAGAACGCTGCTCCACCGCGCCCCAGCGGCTGCAGGGAGGAAGATGAAGATGAGGAAGAGGAGGGACACGGTGAGGAAGAGGAAGATCATCACGAGCTCTGACCTGCTGAGGTTCTGCTGCAGCTCCTCAACCGGGCCCTGCAGGGTACTGGAGGTCACGTGCAGCTCGCTGTAGTCCTGCTGGGTTTCCATGGTAACCAGGTTCATCCTCTGGCAGAAACACGACCAGAACCGAGATCAGCCGGACCCAAACCCCAGCAGAACCCCCCCGGACGCCTGCTGGTTCTGATAGAACCGGGCCGGCTCACCTGCTGGTGGCGCTGCTGGGCCCGTTGGATCTGCTGCTTCAGCCGCTCCTGCTCCTCCTGGAGCGCGCTCAGTCCGGTCCGAGCGTCCTGAAGCAGCGCCGCCAGGTCCAGAACCAGAGCACTGAGGAAGACTCCGTTCTCCTTCATCGCCTCCACCTGCAGAAGGTCGGGTGGTCAGGAGGTCGTGGGGTCAGAGGTCATCAGCAGGTCTAGATAAACAATAATCTCTCGCAGATCTTTGGTGGTTAAAGTTTCAGCTGCTGATTTTCTGAATAATTAAGTTTTAATTTGAACTTTTTAAACTATATTTGTGTTTATTACATTTTCTAACATAAAATAGTTGTTGGGTCACCTAGTGCCACCCAGTCTTCCTCTGATCAGAACTGGGCCTGAATCCGGGTTTGGACCCACCTGATCGGCCAGATCCCGCTGCGTCTCCATGGAAACCTGCAGGGCGTCACTGAGCTCCCTGATGGCGGTCAGACCCGGCAGCGTCTGCACGGCCAGAACATCCTGCACCTCCTGCTGGTGCTCCTCCTGAACCAAAACCAGAACCAGCAGGTCAGAGTCAGAACCACCAGAACCACCAGAACCCCAGCGCTCTGCTCACCAGCAGCTGCAGCAGAACCTCCCTCTGCTCCCGGGTCAGCGCCTCGTGCCGCTCCGCCTTCTCCCGGAAGCGGGCGGCGCTGTCCGCCACCAGCGCCTGGACTCCGCCCACCAGCGTTTCCACGGTGACCAGGGCGCCCCGCAGCGTGGCCTCGTTCCCCACCAGCAGGCCGTCTGGATGACAGAGGAAAACATGAGCCCACAGAACCCCGGCCCGGTTCTGGACACAGGGCGCCACCTACCGGCGGCGTGGGCGTAGCCGGTCAGCATGCGGGCGTGGGCGGCGCCGTGATGCTGCACGCTGTGCTGCAGGCTGCTGAAGGCGCCGTCCATCCTCTGGGAGAAGCTCTGCTGTGTCTGCATGTTGTGCTGCTCCACCTGCAGGACCAGATGACCCGGTTAGACCCGGTCAGAACCAGAACCGCCTCTCTCTCTAGCCGACGTGGCCTACCTTGGTCTTGCGGTCCAGCTTGGCGTGGAGACCCGACACGTCGCTGGTGCTCTCACCGACGGCGCTCAGCAGCTGCAGGCGGAGAGGCCGGTCAGAGAAAACGACGATAAACGAGTTTTAAGGTTTGGAGATAAAAAATATCTAGAATTAAATATAAACAGTTTCAGTGGATGATATTTATCATTTCTCTGGTTTTCTGCAGCAGGAACAAGATAAACTAACAAACAGGTTCTGAAATATATATATAAAGTTATAGTCAAAAACCCCATTTAACAAAAAAAATATATAATAACTTTCTTCAACATGTAAAAATATAAGCCAACCTTTCTTCCAATAACAGATCAATAAGTCATTGATCCATTAGGAATAATAAATATTTATCACATTGAAACAATCCAAACAAATCATGTTGAGGTGAATCAACTTCCTGCTCAAAGTTTTCTGGCTTCTAGCAAAAATAAGTCATTTTAAATAACTGACCTAAAATAAACATTTGATCCAATTTAACTTCAGACAGCAACCAGGAAAACACACACAGGCATGTCCATCTTTGTGGGGACTTTCTATTGACTTCCATTCATTTCTATATCCCAACCCAACCCAACCTTAACCATGGACCTTACCAGAGGAGCCGCGTTTCATTGGCTGATGCCCATTCTACGTGGCCGTCTCACAAACACACTTAGCTTCCCGTTAGCTAAATACAGCATAATGGCAGAACTGATACAACCTCTACACCTTGAAGCCTGTCTGCTACACAGTCTTACGTTAGCTAAACAGATCAATATGCAATGCGTCTGTATCTGACATACACTAAAGGTTTTATTTTAGCAGAAAAGGCTTTGGACTAAACTGTTACTCATGTTAGCCACGTTAGCACCAAGTACAGCTAGTCAGTCAACCATCGCTGTGTTCAGGGAAGCTGATTAATAATCCATAAATAAATATCAAGCCAGGAAACTTGATATCGTAACGGACTGAATGTTATGTTTTTAACGTAATCTTTGCTCGTCTTGCGGGGCGCAGGCGGTTGCCACGGTAACAGGTGTGCTTAAACTACACAGAGAGAGAGAGAGCAAAAAGGTAGGAGTGGTTTTGAGTTGATCACCTGTTCAGGTTATTTTACCTTTGTTTCCCTTTGCTGTGGCTCATTACAGCCGCTGTAGTTTCTAACCGTTGGACTAATTACCTCTTGTTTGTGAGTTTACGTCATTCACAACAAACATCAAATAGAACAAATATATTTCATAAAATTTTAACAAACAAATGGCTTCTACCGTGGTAATTATGTGAAATTAAATTAATTATATCCCAACTTCAGAAGATTTGCCTTTACCTTTACAGAGCTCTTTGGTTCCTCCTATCAGTCTGTAGCTTCTCATATTGAGGTCAAAGTTCAGATCTACCATAACTGACTGACACCTGCTGGCCTCAGGTTTGCAACCAGCTTGTGACTGAGAAACCAGTAACCTCCTCCCAGTTGATGACATGAACTTGTTAGTTCCTCTGTCCATTTAGCAGCTGATTTATTGTGAAAATCCAGTAGAAATGATGCACTAATGGAGTCATGTTTACATAGAAACAACGAGCTGCCAGGCTTTGTTTGTGAGACTTGCGGTCACGTGGGTCGGTTGTGGGCGGAGCTTGGTAAGGTCCATTACATACCTGATCCCAAACCACAACTCACACTTTAGTCCTAAATCTGACCATCACTGTTTTTGGGTTTTTTGGGTCAGGCTTCGGTCCCCACAACGAAGTATTTGTCAGGAAAATGGTCCCCATAATGTATTACACACACACACACACACACACACTTGTTTCATTAGGTATATTAACTGTAAATAAAAAGTTTCCAAATTCAGGCTTTTAATCAAATGTCAGATTGCATTTAATTGTCGACATTAAAACTCCACAGTTTGCCTGTGTGTGTACATAAAAGTATTTTTTCCAAGCCTTGACTGACTGATGGATGGGTTTCCATCGCCATAGCAACCCCGAATCACGGTAGCGACAGGTGAAGGTGCGTACCTGTCCGGCGGCGCTGTACAGCGACTCGTGGACCGAGCTGAGCTCCGAGCAGATGAACTCCTCCTCCACCAGCTTCTCCTTGGTCTTCTCCAGATCCCTGCTGGTCTCCTCCAGTCTGGAACCAGAACCAGAACCGTGAGAGCCCGGCTGATAAAGGCGAATAAACGCTACGCGGAGCGGCTCTACCTCTGCTGCTTCTCATCCAGGTCCATGCTGCACTGCTCCAGCCGGCTCTTACTGTCCAGGAACAGATCGTTCACCTGCAGGGAGCAGAATAAAACTCTAAGACGTTTTAAAGCCAAGACAGAAAACTAGAAATATGAGAAATGGCTGAACGAGAACGGTTACATTTCTGGATCCGTTTACAGCTTTTCTAATAAAAACACTAACCTGTTTTAAATCATTACAGAATAAACAAGTCATGTTCATTTCCTGAAGTGTGCATTGCCTTCTTTCTGTTCATCTTTCTGATTGGCTGCCTCTCAAATTCATCAACCTACTTTGCTTGTCAAGTTAGCATAGCAAGCGCAAAAAGTTTCCAATGAGACATAAGAGAGAAAAAAACATTTTAAAACTTGATGTTTCTTTATATGTTGTATTATTGTCTGTGGGTTCCTGACCAGACGCCAATTCTGTTCATGGAAACGTTTGGGAACCAGAGCAAGAGACAACCGCTAGCTGTCACACCTTCCTACTCATAAACTTCCTTTCACTGAGAAAGTTTAATCATGTTCAGCTTTGGTCGCTGTGGTTTGTCACCCCATCACCTCCATCACTGCCCCCTCACCAGTGACAGACACAAAGAAGCCTAGCTAGCTAGCGTTCATCCCAGCTAGCTAGCAGGGATGTATTAGCAGGTAGTTAGCGGTAGCCTCAACCGCCTCCAGTAACAAACCAAGAGGTCCATGTTCAACTAAACCTTTTTCCCAACAGAAAAGTCAGAAGGAAAAAAAAAAAAACAAAACGACATGAATGAGATTTCGATTAAATCATCCTGTCAAGATAAAAATTAAAACCAATGAATAAAATATTAAAGACCAACTTACATTTTGTTTTATGAATTTAAGACATTGTAAGGATGCATGAATACACTAGCTGCTAACTCCCAGAGCAGATACCTTCTTGAGCTCCTCCTCCATCATGACGATCTGCTCCTCCTGAGCCGTGATCTGGGTCACCATGCTCCTGCAGGACAGAACCGGGTCACATCAAGCCGCTAAAAGCTGTCGTCTTCCATCAATACATTGATTATTGGAACCAAACTTTTCCCTTTCAGTCCGACTCATATTCAGATTAATCAGAAATCAAAACGATCCTTGATGAAATTTTCCATTAAACTGGTTAAAAACATCCAGTGATACCACCTCCCACCTGTAGGTGGCAGCATTTCACTGCCTCAGTCTGATGTCAAATTACCATCTGATAGATATGGTAACAAAAAAAACAGTTTTAAATCTAAAAATGTCTCTAATCTTGTTATTTCTCTTCATCTTTTTATTTTTATTTATAGATTTTGGACTGAATGTAATGAGGGAAAAATAGCTGGAATTCCAGATGTTTCAGAAATTTTTCTGAAACATCTGGAAAGATTCTGCTGCTTTGATTTCAATGATGCTTTATGTGTAATAAAGTGAAGATATCATAAGCTGATGCTTCTACCTACAGTTTTTCTTTTCAGTCTACACTTTGTTCCATTGACAGGAATTTAAATATTGTTTTTCTATTTCTATCTGCATGAAAAACTTAAAGAATGAAACAATAAATATTGAGAACTAAGAGCAGCAGGAAGCGGTGAGGGTGTGGAGACTTCCTCAGGACTCGGCTGAACTCACTCATAGTTCTCTGATGAAAGGTAAACCCCGTTTTTGTCTCGGGTGGCGGCCAGGTCCCGTTTGAGCCGCTCGATCTCCTCCGTGTATTCCTGACAGGACAGAGAAAAAGCTCCAGATTTACCAGAACATGAAACTATCTGACGGACGAATCAGGAACCAAACGGATGAATCAGGAACCAAACGGATGAGTCAGGAACGTAAACGTCTGAGGAAACGAGCGCCACCTTGATCAGGGTCCGCTTGGTGAGCTTCTGGTTGACCTCGGGTTTGTTCATGATGTTCTTGGCTCGGCTGGCGTACTCCAGCGTGCTCAGCGTCTCCTGCAGGCGGCAGAGATCGGGGTCAGATATCTCAGAACCGGGTCCGGGTCACGGTCAGAACCGGGTCTTACCTCCAGGTTGCTGGAGGACGGCGACACGGTGGCGATGATGGAGGTCTTGGTGCGTCCGCCCAGCGAATCCTGCAGGATCCTGGTGAGTTTGGACTCTCTGTGGAAGAACCGGGCCCACAGTTAAACCCAGATCAGCTGCTGGTTCTGACGGGCCCGGGTCTGTGTGCGGCCCACCTGTACGGGACGTGGGGCCTCTTCTCCACCAGGGCGGTGATGACCCGGCCCAGGGTCAGCAGCGACTGGTTGATGTTCCCGGCCTCGCGGGCCCGCTTATCCACAGCTCCGGAGCGGCCGATGTTCTCGCTGCCGGCGAGGTCCACCTGGACAGAAGCGGGTCGGGTCAGTACACTGGCTCGGCCAGGTCGCCCTGACCGGGTCCGGACGATTCCTCACCAGGTTGAGCTTGCCGATCTTCACCAGCTCCTCGCCGTCCAGGGTGATCTCCTTCATGTGGATGGTGACGGAGAACACAGAGTGGGAGCGGCTGAAGAGAGACGAGCGGTCAGAACCTGGTTCTGAAGACGGCACCGACCCAGTCAGACATTTATCAGAGTTTGGTTTTTCCCTCCAACCAGTGGGTTTCCATTCAGAGCAATGTTAGCGCGCCCAGGGCGGCCATCTTGTTTTACAGCTTTAATTTATTTTACTTTTAGCTCTATGACAGAATATTAATGTCTGGTTACAATTTATTTTATTTTCTTAATTGTGTGAATAAAAGTCACAATGAATATTAATATTACCAGAACAACGTTGTGATATTAAGAGAATAAAATAGTAACTTTGTGAGACATGGAAAATAACAACAAGTTAAAATGAGGAAAGTTGAGCATCTTATGAAGTTATACTTTGGTATCAGTTGTACAGATAATAAATAGTTAATTCTTATATGACAATAATCTCATAATTAAACAGTCTAATAGTGTGAAAAAGTTACTTTTTGAAAATATTCCCTTTTTGGAAGAACGGACGAGAGACAAAAATAAACTAATAAAAAATCTAAATTGCGGTCGCCATGGAAACCTGGAGTAGGCGTTCATCAGGGTGGAGGCCGTCCGCCTCTTGGCTGCTCCTCGCTCCAGGATCTGGTAAACCTCGTCCTTGTTGTGGACCACCACCTCCTCCAGCCCCTTCACCACCACGCCGCGCTGCAGCACACACACAGGGCCGGGTCAGGGAACATAACCAGAACCCTCCCGGCTCCGGTCAGAAGCTCCCACCTTGTTGCGGGGGTCGTCGAACAGCTGCAGGCGCTCGTTGACGTCCTCGGTGGGGCTCAGCAGGTCGAACAGCTCCTCGTTGTAGATCTCCAGCAGAGAAACCTTGACGGAGAACTCGGTGCCGTTCTCGCTGAGCTTCTCGAAGATCTGGTGCAGCGTCCGGGGGATGATGCCGGCCAGCGGGTCCTGCAGAACCGCAGAGGGTCAGGCCGCTGGACGGAGCCCCGCCGACCGGGTCAAAGGTCAAACTCACCTCCTCCCAGGTGAACTGCGCGTTCGGAGTCCGCTCCCCCTCCATGGTGAAGGTCTTCCCGGTTCCTGTCTGACCGTAGCTGCAGAGCAAACAGGAAGTGGATCAGAACTCGACTCAAACAAGAAAATTCAAAAACTTCAAGGTTTGGTTTCAAATCTGGGAGATAAAAACTCAAAATTTACTGAAAAAACTGTTTCAATTCACTGTGATATAATTTATTAGTGTAAATATTCTACAGCAGAGACCATGTAAAATAAATTAAAGATACGTTTTGAAATGTCTCTCATCTTTACGACGACGTTCTTTAGCAGACAGAACAAAAACTGAGCAGTAAATTTCTGCCAAAGAAAAACTCAAAAATGACCTGGGAAATTTCTGACCTGAATTTAAACATTTCTGAGATTTTTGATGGAAATTTCATTTTTTGTTAATAATCCATGTGCAGCGGCTCTCATACATCATCACACACCTGGTCAAACAACAAAACCCTCCATTTTAATACAGTTTAAAATATAAGCCAATCTTTTATTTCAATAACGGATCAATAAGTCATTATTGATTGTAATAATTAATATTACAATCCAAACAAATCATGTTAAGGTAAATCACCTTAACATTAAATTAAATGCTTAAGCACAAAATACAAAGAAATTACAAAAAAATCCTTAATTTTCTTTTTAAAGTTTTCTAGCATTTAGAAAAAAAGTTATTTTGTGGATTTTAAGAGACATAAGAAAAAGAAAAGCAAAAGAAAAGTGTCTGTGTTTTTAGGTGTAAAAGTATTAAATAATGTTTTCCAATTTAAGATTTTAATCAAATGTTCGACTGCACGTTATAACCAAACTGAGCAGTTTGAATATCCAGCACTTTCCAAACCTTGAAAACACCTGACTGAAATTCAAGCATTTTCCAGGAACCCTGTTAAGCGGATCAGGAGGAAACCAGAGGGCGACTCACGCAAACACGGTGCAGTTATATCCCATAATAACCTCGTCCAGGATGGGACACACCACGCTGCGGTAGACATCGATCTGCTTCGCAGCCGGGCCAAAAACCTGGAGAGAATAAACGTTCCCAATGAGAGACCCAGTTTACCTCCTGGTTCTGACTGGGCTCTGACTGGGCCACAGGGGTTCTGACCATGTCGAAGGTGTAGGTCTTCCTGGAGGACTTGTCGGTCACGCCGCCTGTCCTGACCAGCACCTCCTTCCTGCTCTGGTCGCAGTCGATGACTCCGTGAGACGACCTGTGCTCCATGGTGTTGAAAGGCCTGAAACAGGAAGCAGAACCAAATAACAGGAAGTTCCTGCAGAATCAAACTAATTTATTATTGGTTACGTTTAATATAGACAAAAACACTGTTTGCCTCTTTTCCTCAGACAACAACCAGACAGAGATTTAAAGAGGAGAAACAAAAGCAAATGAGGTGGATTAGCAGAGCTAGCTAACAACTGATGTCATCCAGGACATGTTGCTGTAAAGCTTCATCTATCCTGCAGAACAAACAGGACAGATTATATCCTGTTTGAAGATTGATTAAGAGTCATGAGAGAGAAAAACAGAAAAAGACTTCAGTCAGAGGCTTCTTCTGATCCCTGCTAGACTGACTGCTGCTGCTGGAGACCCTTCCTGTCCCGCATCATCACCATCCACAACGACTCTCTGAAGAAACTTGGGGGATCGGAGTTACATTTAATTTCCGTTTGTTTTTACCCGGTTTTCCGTCTTACCTGCACCGGACCACCACCTGGATATTGCGGCCCTTCTCCTCTCGCCTCCCTCCGGTACCGTTAATGGAAGCCATGGTGGCCGCAGACAGAAGCGCCTCTCCGCGGTCTGACAGCCTGCGGACGCCGTTAAAGCTCCGGTTAGCAGAGAGCAACACACCGAACGGACCGCAGAAAACTTCACAGCGATGTTTTAGAACCGGTAGAAATGAAGCCATTAAACGCAGAATAAACCGTCCGTTGTTTGAAATCCGCCGGTAAAGATTAGCGTCGCGGAGCAAAACGAGCCGTTAAAACTCAGAGAAACTCACCGAGTGAAGGAGTGTCTTTTCCTCCTGTGTCGCTATAAAGTCTTGCGATGTAATTCCGATCAATTTAAATCAGTAAAATGTCGGTAATCAGTTTTTAATTCCTCCTCCGATTCCTCAAGAACTAACAGAAACCTCCTCTGGCGCTCAGAGCCACAAATCTTCAAACTGTACTTTTAAAGTTTAACCCACCAATAGCCGTGCAGCAACGGACAAACTAAAGACGCGATTGGTCGTAAAGAACACGTGACTCCTTCAGGGTGGAGCATCATGGGAGTTGGGGAAATAAAGTACCACACTGACTCCAGTAGATGGCGACATTATTCTGAAAACGGTCCAATGAACTTTCAATATAATTTCCGCATAAAAACATGATACAAAGAGGTTCCACCGGTTGTTGTAGCCAGATTATTTTAGCATCGAAACTTTATAATAAAATACATATTTAAAATTTTAAGAGTTTTACATGTTAAAAGATGAAATATTTAGTTCTTTATTAAGAAATGCTCACATTCTGCTGTCTACTGTATAACTGTTATACATCTCTGGAAAATAAAGGTATTTTATTCCCCACAACAAAAAAAAGGCTTGCTAATCTGGGCTTTCTTGTTCATTCAGTTTTAAGTCAGATCAAAGTCTGGGTTTTGACTAGACCCAAGACTTCGTATTACAGACGTAAGTAATACAGAGAGGGATAGAGAGCAGGCAGAAGTTATACTCAGGTAAAATCAGCATCACTTCAACACATATTTACTCAAGTAAAAGCAAAAAGGAGCCGTTCAAGAAATTATTCCAGTGAGTAAAAACTAAGAAATTGATCAAAATACCTGATTTAAGATTTAAAATGATTTAATCTGACAGACTAAAATGTATTGCTGGAGTTTAAAGACCAATTCAAAACAAAAAATATGAATAAATATAAATACCAAAATTATAAAATAATAAATTCAGACAAAAGAACTGTCTCAGCAGATCTGTAGATCTGTGTCTCTGACTTCATATCTACATGAGTTAGAGTCTGCTGTATGTCACGATGACCTTTCAGGTTTCTGGAGACTTCTTTCAGCATACTGCAGCCTGCTTTCAGGGTGGCTTTGCTTTAACTAGGCCGGGCCTGAAGGGAGATGGTGAATGTTTTCCGTCCAGCAGAAAGGCTGATTTCAGGTTGCAGGAGGTTCTGTCCCCTCCAGAATGAGGTCCGCCTCATTTCCATAACTATTTTAACTGTGAGGGTGGCAGCAAACTGAGGTGGGAACGGCATTGTTCCCTCCCTCCCACTCGTTCCCGGCCTCTGCGAGTCTTTTTGTGATCAGCGGCCCACTCAGGACCCGGATGGACCCTCTTTTCCCCCCGTCCCGCCGGGCCGAGCCGCAGATCCAGAGATCCAGAGGAGCGGGTAACTTCTGGGCGACGAAGAGGAGCTCCTCGTCTTCCTCTCCTGAAGCCTTCATCTTCTCTTAGGCGACCCAAAAGCGGTGAGTCCGTCCAGAGCCGACCTTTTCTCACGTTTGGGTCAGAAAATGAAAAATGTAACTGTAGGTTTGGTTTTTAGTTGGTTTCTGCAGCTTCATGGCGACTTTTTGGTTGAAAACACGAAGGAATGAATGCTGCTTCTGTGTTCTCAGGTTCGATGAAAGCTGCAGAAATATTCAAACATGAAGCAGAAAAAGGCAGAAAATTAGTTTTCCTTCAGGAACTCTGGAAATTTTCTCACCATCTGTAAATAAGCTGCTTTTGTGTTTTGAGAAGATTTGTTTCTTTGTTTTCCAAGTCAAACTCTTAAATGTTCTTTTCATTCGGAATCAGTTTTGATCCTTTATCTAAAATGAAAAAAGGAAATAAAAACATTAGATTATCATTTTTAGCTGCTTATTGTCATTACAAAGACAAAAGAATTAGAAAACTCTGCATTTCAAAGAAAGTCTTGGCTTCAGCTTTAACGTCAAAACTGGAACATTTTGTGTAAAAGTTCACCTCCAGTTTGTTCATTTTAGAAATATATTAAGTTAAAAGTGGATAAAATATAATAAAAAGCATAAATTCTTCAGACTTTAGAGGTTTTTTAAATTTCATGTATTAGAAAGACGAGTAAAAGTTTAGGACAAAGCTGCACAGATTCTCTTTTTACAGAAATGAAGCTTCAAAATGCAACAGAATAATATTTTAAGTCTTCGTGGGTTTTTTAAAAAGGTTTTTCACATTTCTGTTACAGATTTAACAACTTAGAGCCTTTAAACGAAACTTTAACCTGCAAAGTTTCTTCATGGTTTCTTTATTGGCTGAAAAACAAAATAGTTTTATAGGAGTTTAATTCAAAGTCAGAAAAAAGATGCAAATGATCTGTTAACCTCTAAATTGTAACTATTATTAATAAATGATTATTTTAAGACAAATAATCCAAAAATAAGTTTTGATACTTTGTGTTTTGAAAAGATTTTTTGACTTTTTTTTATCATCTTCATTCATTTGAAGCCTTTGCTCAAATTTGAGATCAAAATGTTGCCCTGATGTCACAGCTGGAAGATTTTTAGTTAAAATCCACTTTTCAGTTTTTGCTTTCTAAACCTTAATATGAATAAATGAAAACCTGGAAATAATTTTAGTATTTGGTTCAATAAAGACAGCTGGAAGTTCACTAAATGAAATCATTCATCATTGTAGAGGTTATTTAATTTGTTCCCTGGTAAAAACGGGAGAATAAGAATTAAAAGGAATAAATTATTTTAAGGGTTTGTTTAATTTTAATTGCTTAAAGTTTAAGGAACAGAAATGGAAATGCAGGAGGAAGATGACAGACCGTCTTCATCACTAAACCCAGAAGAAAAGACGTTTTATTGTTTGATTTTTGATGAGTTTTTGTTGGATTTGCATCCAAACGGACCAACATGGACGTTTCACATTTTCCCTTCAGTTTCTCTCATTTTGTTTAGGAAACAGGATATTAAGCTTCTGCAGAGCAACGTTAACATTTTTACATTTCCTTCAAGTTTCAATTAGGAAGCACAAAAATGCTTCAAAACAACTAAAAGTTTAACTTGAATAAAGATGATTTTCATGACGATTATTCATTTTGAAGCCATGTTTTCTGTTTTTGTCAGTTTAATTTGGTTTAAAGTGGAACGTTTTTAATGTTTTATTCAAAATGCAAAATCCCAAGAAGGACAAAAGAAAGTTCAAATGTTGCTCTGATGTCACAGCTGGAAGATTTTCATGAAAATCAACTTTTTACTTCTTGATTTTTAACATGTTTCACTGTAAAACATGGGGAAATGTACATTTCTGACAATAGTTTCTTTGAAGTGGAGGAGAAAACTGCAGAAAGTCTTTTTAACAGATTTATGTGAATATGAAGCTCTAAAATGCATCACTAAGCCTAAAGAGTTTCATCTTCAGTTCAGCTTTTTGGAAAACCTTTAAATGAACCTTTTGCTTTTAGTTATTGGTTCTGCTTCACGGCGTCTTTATGGGCTGAAAAACACAAAGAGACTCATTTATCCTGCAAGTTTTAGAGTTTAGATTGAATTAAAGCACAACAATATTCAAATAAAAAGATGGAAAAAGACAGAAAACCATCAGTTATTCTCTTAAATGAAAAACATTTAATCATTAATGAAACTTAATTTGTAGGAATTTTGTGCAGCAAATCAGACAAAATATTAAATATTTAGTTAATTATGGAGAAATGTTCATTTGTTTTTTTATTTATGATTAAATACAAACATGAAAAAGTGAATATTCCACATATTTACTGGTTCAGAGAGGAAATGAAAACCTTCCCATTTTCTGCTTTGTTCTATTTTTTACTTCATGTTTCTTTTATTCTTCTAGAGATGAAAATCATAACTTTATCAACATAAAATAAGTTTATATATTCATGATCTGGCAGCTGAAGGATGATAAAACAAAGTTCACCAGAGTTTTAACTGCAGATATAAATCTGTAAATAATAGATTTACGAGACATTTTGACCAATTTCTAGAATAAAATGGAAAAAAAGAAATCTGAAAAATTATAGAAAACTAAATCCATATTTTAAAGATTTTAAACCTATAGATTGTTTAAATAGATTTTAAATCTACTGCATTAAAAGTAGATTTTTATATGATCTATTAAAAATATAAATGATAATATTTTTATTTTATTTGTTGTTTTCCATGTTCATTTTATTTCCAGATTTTTAGAAACACCTGCAGGAAAACTCTGGATTACTTTCACTATTTTACTCGGTTTGATCTGCAGGAGTTTCTCTCGTTTTCATTCATTTTTGTTTTGGTAGTTTAACCAAAAGTTTGTGCAACTTTAAATTTAAGTTAAAAAAAATGTAATTTATGTTGAACTTAGAAAGAATCTGAAATTTAAACACTTAAAAAGTGTCAGAAAGTAAAAACACGACTTTTGTTCATAAAATAGAAACCAGGTTTTTCTGTTTCAAATCAAACTGATAAATATTTTTGTGTTTTTGCTTCTTCAAACTAGAAGTTGTTCTGTTTTATCCACCAACTATCATAATAAGAGCAGCTGGGCTGTCAGGACTCCTCTGGTTCTTTGTTCTGGCCCATCAGAACCACAGTCTGTTTAGAGCTAAATAATCTGGGCCTGGTTCTGGTTCTGAAGCCTCTCACTCATGCAGATCCTTCGCTCTATCATCCGACCCCCAGCAGTCAATACCTTCACACGAATATGCAACCAGAGTCGATCAGCAACGATCCGACTCCACTGGTTGGCAGGGACCAAAATCAGAACCAGCAGTAAACCAGTTTATTCCCACAAACTGGGAATAAACCAGGAAAAACAAGCAATAAACCAGAGAAATAATTCAGGAATAAACTGTAAACTAAAGCAGGAATAAAGCAGGAGGAGGTTTTCCCTCCACTGTGAGTCACAGCTTCAGCTTCGGCTGTGGACCCACGCAGGGAAGCTGCTTCTAAAAAAGGCCAGAATGAGTCCAGATGACGGATCCGACCCACAAATAAGGATTTGTTTTCATTTTATGAAGATTCAGACCTGAAGCGTCTTTCAAACTGGAGGAAAACGGATAAAAACCTGAGAATCTGGCAGTGAGAACAGAAACATGCAGGTTCAGATCTGATGGTAAAGAATCGGGAACATCTCTGGGTTTAAACATGAGGTCAAGCCGAGGCCTCAAAGGTCACGGCGGCTCGGACAGCTGCTGCAGGTTCCACCTTCAGAACCTGCGGTTTGCTGCGTTTCTGTCTGTTTTTGTGTTTGTAAAAATGTTAGAGGGGCAGCAGGCGGAGAGCTGCGGCCCAACATGAAGACAAAGATCCATATTAACAAAAACCCCGAGATGACAGATGATTAATCGGCGCGGCGGGCTCTGCCGGGCTGCCGGACCCCCGGCTGACACCCAGAGCCGCTCCACACAAAACCACAAACCCCCCAGAGCCCCGGCGGCCCGCAGGAGCGTGGGCGAAGGGTGGACGAGGGCGCCATCCCCACAGAGACGCGGCGCGCTGGCGCACAGAGAGCGGAAAATAAAGATGAGCTGCGGCAAAATCTGACAGGAACAGGAGAGGAGATCCAGTTTGTTTGCTGCAGAGCAACCGGAGTGTGTGGGAGGGTTTACACGTCAGATCGGGTGTGTTTTCTGACTCCATTCACTGCACTCTGAGTGTGTGAGTGTGTGTGTGAGTGTGTGTGTGAGCGTGTGTGTGAGCGTGTGTGTGTGTGTGCTGCTACCAAACCCCCATCTGCCACGGGGTGGGCGGCTCGCCACACAGCGACAATGCACGGCAACATTTTTGGATCTGTGGGCGTTGAAAGGCTGCAGAGTCTCCTGCTCTCAGATTCAGCACAAACAGATCAGACCGAACTGGATCCAGTTTCACCAGTTAAAATCTGAACAGTGCGGCAGGCCAATGTGGACAGACTCCTTACATTACTAGTGAATGTAAGGAGTGAACTAGTGAAAACATGCAGTTATAGTATTTATAGTATTATGGGATGGTTTTAGATCAGGGTATCTAAAGTGCAGCTCGGGGCCATTTGTGGCCCTCAGAATGATTCTGAGTGGAACTGCGGTTCTGGTTCTGCAGGAGGTTCCTTCTTGTTAAATGGATCCATTTGTTCTGGTGTTGCCATGACGACGGCTCAGGATGAGGGACTGGTGCAAACCGAAGGCCTCGGTTCAGGATGTAATTGGACTTTAAGGTCCCAGATATTCAGTCAGGTCTGGACTCCAGAACAGAATGGATCCATAGTAACAGAACCAGAACCAGAACCACAGTGGTCAGCCATCAGACCTGGACTCTCAGAAACAGAGTCAAGTTATGGCAGCATTAACTACTGATGATGCAGGAGGAGGAGAGCAGTAGGAGAAAACAGCAGAGGAAGAGTGGGCAGTTCCTCCAGCAGCCACTAGGGGGAAACCCACAGAGTTCAGGGAAACAGCAAGTCTGACATTTTAATGTCACAACAAAACCTTTAGACATAAAATCTAACTAACAAAGATAATCAGAGCAAAATCAAAATGCAGTTTTCAAATCATGATTTAATTAATTAATGTAAAATATAAAAACCAACCAGCAGCTGAAACATTTCTGGATACAGATGAGTTTTTATCACGTGATAGAAACTCATTCAGGATGAAAACCTGTTAGAGATTCTGACGCTCATAAATTGTCAGATTAGACTTTGACTAGGCCACCTTCATTTTGGACTTTTGGTGTGACGGTTTAATGATCAGATGGTTGGATGGTGAGATGGTTGGATGGTCAGATGGTTGGATGTCTCGGGGTCCAGGCCGGCCTCCAGCTGCTCCCTGCCGGCGGTGTGTGGGCTCCTGGCCCCGCTCCGCCGGATTGCGGCCATATAAGCAGCCGGAGCTCCTGCCGCCTCACCGGAGGACCTTTTATGGGGACACGCGGCCGGAATTCCGAATCCCGCATCTCATTTCGCTCTGAAAAACATCGTGAAAATGACGCGTGATGATCTTGGGGAATAAATCCGTGACTTAAACCTGAAAGTCTCATTTAAAACCACTTTGGTATTTTTATTTTTAATAATCCGGCTTCTGTCCTCACCGCGGCTCCACTTCTTCTATTTCTGGAGTTCCCTCTTTTTTTAAGGCCAAGTCCATATTTGGTCAGTGACGTCAAGGGACACCCAGAGATCCCCTTTATAAGCATCGTGAGCCGCGTGGGAGCCGTTAAAACGAGCAGAGAGGCGGAGGAAGGAGCGGGGTTAGCGGACAGCATGAAGGGAACCGGGGACACCGTGGCAGAGACCCGCTGAAGATCCTCGGGATGAGCGCGAAGGTTCTGCTGGAGGGAGTTTCTGTGGTGGACACGGCGGAGGGGGGGCTGACTGTGTTTAAGGAAGAGCCGGTGGGAGAGGAGGATGGAGGCGGTGAGCTGACTCACCTGGCTGCGTCAGAGCGACCTGCAGGTGCTGACCATAACGTCTCTTTTCTGTGTTTTCCAGGTGAGCTGCTGTTCCAGGGGAGGAGAACACCTGAGCTGCAGATCCACGGAGATCTGGCGCAGTACGCGGCCACTTTACGCACGTTCACCGGGCGGTTCTCCGTGGACTCCAGGGGGGCAGGAGCGCCGTGGGCACCGGGAGACCCCATCAACGTGGTCAGCGCTGACATCACAGCAGCCGCCCCGGAGTCCGGGTCCGCGCCGGATATTTACGCACCTGGAGGAGGAGGAGGCGGCATGGCGCACGGCCCGCCGGACATCAGCCACATGTACGCGCACCCCCACCCCGCCCCGTCCTACTCCTGCAGCGGGGAGATGTACCAGGACCAGTCAGCCTCGGGCTACCTGGCGCCGCCCACCTGCTCCGGGTCCTACCACCCCCCGCAGCCGGACGGCCCCGCGCTGCTCTCCATCATGCCCGAGTACGGCGGCTTCTACCAGCAGAGCTGCCAGCGGGACCTCCAGTCGGCCTTCCCGGACCGGAAGTCCCTGCCGTACCCGCTGGACCCGCTCAGGGTGCCGCCGCCGCTCACGCCGCTCAACACCATCAGGAACTTTTCGCTGGCCGCTCCACCCGCGGCAGTGGAGGGCCCGATGTCCGCGGCGTTCCCCACCCACCAGAACCTCCCGCTCAGGCCCATCCTCAGACCCCGGAAGTACCCGAACCGGCCGAGCAAGACGCCGGTCCACCAGCGGCCGTACCCGTGCCCCGCGGAGAGCTGCGACCGGCGCTTCTCCCGGTCCGACGAGCTGAGCCGACACCTGCGCATCCACACCGGCCACAAGCCCTTCCAGTGCCGCATCTGCATGCGCAACTTCAGCCGCAGCGACCACCTCACCACGCACATCCGCACTCACACCGGGGAGAAACCGTTCTGCTGCGAGCAGTGCGGGAGGAAGTTTGCGCGCAGCGACGAGCGGAGGAGGCACATGAAGATCCACCTGCGACAGAAGGAGAAAAAGTCCTCCGCCTCCTAAAATCTACCACCTTTTCACAGAAAATGTCGTTTTTAGCAGAAACCATCTCGTTATTTATGAACTTAATCTGCAACAATGAGCAGAAACCTCCACCAAGTTTAGTTTAGATGACAGAGTAGATTGAGCAGCTAGAAGAGTCTCACGTTCTGGTCCAGGACCTTCCTGTCTGTGTTCTGATGCTCTCAGGGACCCAAACAGCCCAGATTAGACATGAACTCAGCAACACGTGGCTCCGTCATCTCAAAGGCCCAAATCCCAACTTCTTCATGCAGTCAAACGTAGAATCAGTTCCTCCTCCACGTAGCTCAGGTGGTTCGGTCTCTGGAAGACATGTTGAATGTTTCAGTTTCAGTTTGTTTGCTCAGGAAGTGAACTGGAAGGACGATCTGCAACTTTCACTGGATTTCAGGTTTTTACCTGATGAATGTAGGAGGAGAAGTCAGAGTCCAGGCCGAAAAGCTTCTTATGCAAACATGACGAGAACTAAAGCAGCTTCTTGTTGATGCAAATAAATGTTGGTTTTGTTCAGGAGGTTCTGGTGATTTGTTGTTTCTAGACAATCTGAACCAAAACTGATTTGGTTCTGGCTGCATTGGGGGAAACCAGAGACACAACTAGACTGGTCACTCAGCATGGTGCCTTCAGGGTTCGTACATCTTACAGGGAACTTGCACAGAGTAGATAGAAGCTGGTTTACAGTCATTTCTCAGGGATCTTTGGGGAACTGAAAGTGTATATTTACCCCTACAGAGGACATCTGGGGTACTTACTGCGCATGTTCAGACGGGAACTGAACAGGGTTATACTCAGCAGGAACAGAAAACACATCAGCAGTAAAATGAAGGGAATTATCCGAATTTCTTGGGTGGGAGAGTCTGAATAGTCTTGGCATCGGGTGGATCAGCACCAGGAGGCAGGTCCTGCTGGCAGAACATGAATAAAAGGAAAATGTTCATGGTGAATCTGACATGTTTAATCTCTTTATCCAGTATGTGTGTGTGTGTGTGCCCCCCTTCTTGATGCTGCTCTGGGCAAATGCCCAAATGGTTCCTATCAACAACGTGGGTACATTCGGTCCAGTACCTTCTGGTTGGTATGTACTGGGAACGTAAAGATATTTATTTACACAGTACATCCAATGTGCTACTTTTTCTAATACGTACAGGTACCATGATACCTACAGGGTAAATATAACCAAATATTTACTTTGCAGTAAATATTTTACAGATGACTTATGTGTTACTTTCTGTCAGGTATATTCCTGTTTCTAACTACTTACCTCTATACTTCAGAGATGTATGTATGAGGCACAAACTACAGTATTTAAAAGTTTATTGCAGGCCACATTTAAATCTCTTTGGGGGTAAAGTTAGTCTGTTACTTTCCTAACCTATGATTAACTCAAGTGGAACCTACTGGATGTTGTATTTTAGCATTTCTTCCTGAAAGTCTGCCTGTGTAGATCTGGACACAGATGGGTTTTAACGGCTACTTTTGTTGTACAAACAGTTCTGTAAAATCCTGCTATGCAGGTAAAATGTAAGTAGTGTTAAAATCCTAATCAGTGTAAACTCTGTACCTACCAGGTGAGTAGAGAAACCGACAGGGTGGAGGCCGTCTGGCGCTTTCTTACTTACTGAACGCTGATCACAACAAACCGACTCAAACTACAGGAAGCTGCAGGCATCTGAAGTGTCTGTACTTCACCATTAGCTTATAAAGTGAATATTCTCACACACAGCCCTGTATGTTCCTGGTGTTTAAAGACTAATGAACAGTTAGATAATACTGCCTCGTTTCCACTCAGCGGTATTGAACAGGTCGGTGCGATTCGGTACAGGAGAGTCTTTCCACCGCTAGTTTAAATGGAGTTAAACCCAAACACTTAATGTTGCACCATAGTCTGATGACAAACGGACTCTCACCAGTGCAGAGGTTCTCAACTCCAGTCCGTAAGGAGTTTAGAAACTTGTAGATGTACAACAAACCTCAATCAAATGCCTGAATCAGTTAAAATCGCCAGATTTCTACTGATGACTATTTTACTCAGGTGTGTTCAAGCAGAGACACATCTAGAAGTTACCAGACACCGACTCTAGAGACCTGGATTTGAAGACACCTGAGCTGGTATATCTCATGTTCGCTGCAAGCAGTGATGTTTTTCTGTCCCCCAACCAATGGACAGTGTTGACTGACGCCATTCGCTCCATCCTAACTGTGCCAAACCATATGGACCAACAACTGAAGGGAGTCCAGGACTGGTGAGGTACAGATCAGTTCTATGAACTACTTCTTAATGGGAACAGACTGAAGTGTCTACGGAAACTTGTACACACTTCCATCTTCTTCCACTCATCTTCTACCTTTAGATCACCGTTTCTCAGGTCCAGTCCTCAGAGATCACTACCCAGCGTATTTTAGATGTGTCTGTTCCAGAACACCTGATTCATGAAACCAAGAGAAGCCTGTTAGTCACCCACTTATTCGAGCCAGGTGTGTGGCAGGAGGGAAACACCTACAACATGCAGGCCAGTCTGGAGCTGAGAAACACGGCTACTTTATGAGGTACTCACAAGGTACCAGTAGGAAACTTCCAGTAGGTCATTTCCTGGGCTCCTCTACCCTAAAGTCCTTGGTTGTATATATTCTGTAGGTCTAGACTGCACCAAGTGGTATCCTAGAAACACGCTGTAGGTATTCAGTAAAGGTCAAGAACTGAAACCATTAATCAAATCACTGGACACTAAAAAACACAATTTTCTGACAGAATAACACTCAGAGTTAAAAATAAGTATTAAAAATATATACATTTTGCACTTAGAATAATAATAAGCAGCTTTAGCTTCACCTGGTTCAAATTCTGTGGAAAAAAATTCCTATTGAGCAAATCTTCATAACTTTATTCAAAATTAATCATCAGATCAGCTGTGCACCGTACTGATGGAGACCAGAAGAGAGGCTGAGATCTTTACATGTTAATGTTAGATTTTCTTAGTTGAACCTTTTTTTAGTTTGTAGGATCTAAATTGGGCAAAAACTTATGTTGTAATTAATTTGAGCTGATTAAAGCACTGAAGAGATTTTTACCTGGGCAGATTTAAAATGTCAAAGTTTTGATCTACTTTCCTAAATACCAGGAGTAAAATCGCTTCAATCTGTTCATCAAACATCGATCAAAGAACATAAATCTATCAGTTATCAGCTCATTTATCTGCTTCCTGTTCCCTCCTCCGCCACACGGTGGCAGCAGCGATCTCTCTAGATCATTTTAGAAAGAAGTGAACTTCTAAAAACTGGAGTTTTATTTATTCTACACAGCTTAAAACCGAGGCTGAGACAAAACCATGTTGATTATCTTTATTTTGGAATCACGCAGACAGCTTTAACCTGCACAGATCCACAGAACCACCCAGAACCCCAGCAGAATCTCAAAGTTTTGATTTAATGCAGCAACCATCACATCCAGGTTCCCTGAGGATCTCAGAGATAAAAACCACAGAATCCAGATGAGAGGAGAAATCTGGGCTTTCTTTCTGTGGCTGAAGGCAGGAAGACGAGTCGGCGGCTGCAGCCTGGAGATTACTTGGTTCAAAGCTGCTTCCTTCATACAAACGCTGGAATAAACAGCAGTGGAGGCCGAAACGAATCAGATGGACGGATAAATCAGAGCGCAAACTGCTGAGATCAGGAAAGAAAACTGATTTTAATTCATCTCTCCTGGTCTGAAAATGTTCAATTACAGAGCAGCAAACGTCTCCTCTGGGTGTGTTGTTTAATTATTACTAAAAACATAAAGCGTGTCATAAAGTCCAGCTCTGGAGCAGCAGATCACAGGTCAGGTCTGCACAGATTAATGACTGACTGCCTGCAGGAAAACTCACATTCTGAGTCACAATTATGTTTCATTTGGGTCAGAACAACAGAACTACTTTACAATGAGGCTCCTCTTTACAGATGGCTAATAAATATTTCATAGATATGTTAATTACTATCTAAATACTTTATAAACCATTAATTAAAGGAGATAAGGAGAAAAACTATTGTTGAGTATATTTTATCTAGTTATTATACTACTTCGCACAATAAGCATTTGTAAATGTTTCATTTAGCATGTAGCCTAAATAAAACAATAACAGTTTCTAATGATTCATTAAGTGTTAATAGATGAATGGTAACATGTTTACTAGGTGCAGAAAAAATGATTCTGTAGAGAATCGCAATAATGAATCGACTCAAAATGCTCAAAAATCATTTTCAGTCTGCTTCATTTATTGTAAAATTATATTATGAATAATTGTTTGACATGTTTCTTTTGACTTAAGGAAAAACGTAATGCTGCAGATTTAAGTTACAGAATTTTATGCACAAAAATATTTATGTTTAAAATAAACTGATGGATTTGATATATATTTGATATATGAAATAAATGTTTTTATCAGACGTGTCAGGAACAGTTTAAACAGAATCTCCAGACCGCTTTAATCGAAAGTCGTTTTGAATCGAATTCTAAAAATCGGAATGAATCTCTGAACACTGAAAGATTTGCATCTCTAATATCTCTAAATTATTTATTAGCCATCTATAAGGGGAGCTTTATTCTAAAGTGGTACCAGAATAAGTCTGGCCAGGTCCGTGAAGCCCGGTACGGGACCTGGGCCAGGTCCATTTAACCCGGTCCGGTCCGGGCGGATCACAGGTGCACCTCCGGGCCGGGGTACGGCTCCCCTCCGCACCAGAAGTGAGGCGGCTGGGAGATCTCCATGAGCCAGACCTCCTTCTCTTTCCCGTCCGCGGAGTTCGGTTCCGAATTGGTGAGAACCTGGTAGTAGTGGCAGTCCCTGCCGTCGTCCGGGTCATACGGCGGGGCCAGAATATCCATGAACGCCGTCGGCCCGTCCACGGCGTCGATCTGGTGAAGGTTGTCCCGCTCCGGAGAGAGGACGCAGGGCCCGCTCTCCTCCGTGTATTCGGCGGAGGACCGCAGCACGGAGCGCCGCAGAGCGCCCATCTGCGCCGGGGGCAGCGGCGGCGCCGCCTGCGTCCCGCCGCCGTGCCGCTCCAGCCGGTCGAAGCAGCTGATCCTGACCTTCCCGTAGAGGACTTTGAGCACGCCGTGCATGCCCGGGTGGTCGTGCAGCGGGATGGAGGCGCCGCTTTTCAGCAGGAACACCCCCATGCTGAACTGGTCCGTCTCGCAGATGTGCATGTAGGTGACCGGCGGCACTCCGTGGTGGTACGGGTTCGGCCGCGGCGCGCTGTCCTCGGCTCTCCGCGGGACGAGCTTCAGGTCAGCCGCTCTGACTTCCGTCATCAGGCTTTTCAGCTTACCGTGGTTCTCTACGAAGGACTTTCCGCTCTCCTCACCGAGTCCTGGTGGGTTCCTGAAGGTGACCAGAGCCTGTCGGGCTATTCTCTGGACGATGGAAGTCATGGTACTGTCGCTTGGCATCATCCCGGATCAGGAGCGCAGCTGCCCGGGTCCGCTGCCTGCTGTTAGCCGTAGCCCCTCTGCTAGCTTCAAAGACAGTTTATTGACAAGATGCTCCACTCCGCTGTCAAACCGCTTCGAACTGAAGGACCTTTGCTCGGAACCGAACTGTTTAAAATGATTTTACAAAATTAAAATTAAACAAGTTTCAGTCTAAACATTAAACATTTAAACAGAATATTCATCATACTTACAATGAATACAATTCTATGGTAAAGCGACTTTATGGATAACACGTCCTGATGTTCGTTTAGTAGCTTTGTTATTTTATAAACACATTAATGTTTAAATGTTTCGGAAAAAATTACGAAATTCATAATAATTTCTGAATCTATGACCTTTAGGCATAAAATCTGAATTTAACGGTCACTTCGAAACCCCATTTTTAAATAACTGTCAAACACGTCCGCACCAGGCAGCTCGAACGCAGAGAATCATGGGAGATGTAGTTATATATATATATATATATATATATATTTTTTTTTTTTTAGATAAAAAAAGCTCTACTTTCTTGTCACAAAGTAAAATTAACTTGAAATACTGATAGAGAAGACTTAATACAGTTTTAGTACTTTATTTTAAAAATGACTAAATAATTACTGTCAATATGTTTGCTAGTTTGAGATTGAGCTTCCGAAAGGATACACTACATTTCCCAAGATGCCACAGAAGGCATAGCGATAACCAGCTATTCCTCGAATACAAGCGGTCAGGCAGGGAAAACAGGTTGTCTTTCTGTCAAACTGTGTCAAGTTTGATGCTTACAGATCAGAAACTGAAACAAAAAGCGACTGTGTGTCGGACTGATACTAACAGAGACCCTGAAGATCCCATTTTAAACTGGTTTCATCTGGTGTCTAATTTCAGGAGCCTTTTTATGCATCACAGAAAGCATAAAAAATAAGATTCTCCAGGGAGAGATGATTATACAACACATAACTGCAAGGATTTATAAAAACAAGTGTTGGATCCACATGGTAGAATTTATTTTTAAAAAATTCTCTGACCAACAAGGCTTGAAATCTCCACACAGTGTAAATTTGTGTAAATCTGCAAAGAAATGTTACTGAAGGTCCTAGATCAGGGGGTCAGCGACCTTTGCAACTTTTCAGTCCGGCTAAACCAAATTTATTTAGAGTTGCAACACCACTCTTCAAAATAAAATAATTTTTATAGAACCAACTATAGGAAATTTGTTCCATTTTTCAATTATTAAAAACAGCAACTTGTTTTATGTTATGTTTTGTGGAAATATTTTGCAGATGGTGAATAAAAATGCTCAAGAAAAAGTGCTAAAGACATTATCACCTTAACTTTTATAAACATATTTAATTTCTTTAGCATTTTTAGCCAAATAGCTTCCATTTCATTGACAATAAGTCCTTTTAGCTTCACATTGATGATCATGACTGACCTCAGGTACCTCAAGTATTTCAGAGCCTTTCCCAACACACATAGAAAACTACAGATTCCAAGATCATTAGTTAAAGAAACTGTTCAGCAAATACATCAAGTTTTTTCACCATATTGAAAAATCCCCTTCAGACTGAAGGAAACGTTCATTGACCCTCTTGCACTCTGTAACAGGTGATTTCAAAACAATCCAGGGGAAGATAACATGTTTTCCTTTACTAATCAGTCTTTCAATTGATTTTAAAGCTCAGCTGTTTTTGTAGTCTTCAATAACGCAGCACATGAGCAAAACTAACTCTGGAGAGTTAAACATGTTTTCATAAGCCCACCAAATCCTTAACACTTCTAAATGCTTATAACTACCTATTTTAATTGTTTTAACACCAAATATACCTTAATATACATTAATACACACAGTAGAAACCATCATAGCACTACCTTAGAAGCTCACATTTACCGTCTTCCTTATCTCAGTAACTGGTAGAAGTAGCTCAGGA